>NW_026578035.1:0-278519 GCF_029603195.1 Condylostylus longicornis
AAGTTGTTGAAACGTTTTCCATGTATATTCCCTTGAAACCGCAATATTATTCCCAAGGCTAGGAACAGTGTCTTGTCCACCCTATGTCCGGATTTAGATCTTAATCTTTAAGAATTTTAAAATTTTGCCTTTTAATATGAAATATGGGGACCTCAGTTCAAATCCAAATTTTACATTTTGAAAAAAAAAATTTTTTTTTGTATGCAATAATTTTTTTTTTTTAATGAAATTTAATGAAATTTGGGTTTGCTATTTAAAGTTTCGGTTGTATTGTAGTGAATGAGTTCGAACCCAAATTTTGCCTACATTGTATTTAAACATAAAAATAAGAAAATAGGTGAAATATTTTTATTAAATCAAAATTATATTAACACTATTAACAGAAAAAAGCAAGAATTAGTGTTTTGCCTCTCTCTAGGGGCCCAGAAAAGCAAGAAATTACAGTACAAAGTTCTACTGTAATTTTCATCTTTAGTATAAATTAAATAAACAAAATTAAATAAAAAAATCATTACAATTTTAATGATCATAATGATTTTAAAGTTTTTAAAATATAAATTTGTCAGAAATACGCTACATATTATGCATTTACGCTTATTAATCTAAAGTTTTAAGGTTTCATTGAGAAATTTTATAAAACTAGTTTGTTTTTACATTTTGCAACATTATGAAGTTTGGAATTTATTTGAGACAATGAAATGATGAATGAATATTTTTCAAAATTATCAATTTTATTGTTGATATTTGAATATTTTCATCGTTTGTTCCAATTATATTTAGGTAAACGGCAATAATTCAGTCCCATGCATATAATTTGCTTCTAAAAAAATTTACATTAAGTTACAAATCAAAATTAAATAGGTTTTTAAATTATTTTTTTACAATTAAGTTGATTTTCGAGTCCACAGCGCTTCCGATATAATTTTGAATTTATTATTTAGTTTTTGTGGAACATGAATAGTTCAATTTTTTCAGAGAATGTTGTAATTTCACCTAAAATTTAAGAAAAAATATATTTTTTATTATTGTGGTTCTATGGTTTTTCTTCAGAGTTAGAAAAATGATTAAAAACATTTAAGACCGCTTTAGGTACATTCACTTAATACTCATTTTCTTGTTAGAGAAACTAAGTAACTAGCAACTATATAGAAACTATATAGAGAGAAACTAAGTATGTTAGCAAATTATTAGAAAATGCAATTTTAAAATATATACAATAATAAAGTTGGGCCAAACCAATGGTTTTTATTGTAGCACTTTTCTCTTCAACAAGTGAAAATAATGCTTTTAAATACAGTCTATGTACACCTCCCACACTATTAAAATTATTTTCATTCATAAACGAAACGATTGCATATTATATTTAGGATGAGCGATTTATGCAGTCTTTGAAATAAAGCAAAAATTAATATAAAGAGGAGTTAACATAATGCTCAATTTTAATGGTTAATTGCATGAGCTAAGAAAAATAAAGATACTTTTTAGTGTCATGGAATTTACCGTTGGTTTTTTTGCGTTTATAGAAATTTAAAAAAGCTTGTGGTTTTTAAAATATAAGGCGTCAAAAATTCAAATTTTACAAATTTTAAGATGCGATAAGTTGAGAAGGGGTGGAGACGGGAGAAAATGTTCTTCTAACGAAATAAAATATTTATGAATATCTAAGAGCTGCTAAAATTTCAGACTCCTGTAAGGTACGATGTAGAAGAAAAATGGTATCAAAAATTTGCATGTTCGTATAAAATTTCAGCTTTCTATCTTCAAAGGTGTAGAAGTTCTGTAAACATGTCCATAATAATTTGTTGATTCGTGTCTATAATAGGATAATATTCCTTTCCATAATATTCTTCTCCATAAGTTTATATTATAGCTTGTTTACGGACTGAATTAGGTACACTAAAAAGATCAAAATAGAAACAAACTGAATAAAAAATTAAAAATTTTATCTAAAAATTTGTTTAAACCGATCGAAACCAATGATGTAATAAAGGAAAATCAAAGTAAGATGTGTTTTAGTAAGAGGTGTGAAAAATTGGTCGAAAATACAGCTGTTTACTTTATACAATAAACTTAGAAGCAGTTTTTCTAGTCCAGATTCTTAGATTTGTTTAATTTGAGTTGTTCCAACATTTTTTCTACAAAAATACATATTTCAAACTCCTTGTACAATACATGTCTTCTTTTTGGTATTAAAAAGGTTTTGAAAATTGATTCCCGATGCAAATCTCTTAATATTGTTGTTATTGTTGAAAAAAGTTCAGTAAAACATTCCGAAAATTTTCATTCTTCTAGTTGTTATTTGCAGCTTTATGGTAAGAACTTATTCCATTAATTTTTTCTTAAATTCCTTCACATTAATTGGTGTAATTTTAGCTATTTTGTTATTAATTTTAAAATTTTGATTCAATTCTGATTATTTTTATAATATGTACAATATTTTTGATTGTAATTATAATTTTGACTTATGATGTTCATTCTGATTTTGAATTGAAAAGCAATTTTTAATTTTCATGAAAAAAAAAAAATATCCTCATTAATATTTAAAAATAAAAATTTTCTTGAATATATTTATACTAAAATTGCGCGATTAAATTATAGATTTTGTTTATATTCAAGTCGGGTAGGGTTTAGTTTGGGGTGTGTAATGGGAATCAATATTAGGTTTAGTTTATGTGTTAGGTTAGATTAAGTTGTTGAAACGTTTTCCATGTATATTCCCTTGAAACCGCAATATTATTCCCAAGGCTAGGAACAGTGTCTTGTCCACCCTATGTCCGGATTTAGATCTTAATCTTTAAGAATTTTAAAATTTTGCCTTTTAATATGAAATATGGGGACCTCAGTTCAAATCCAAATTTTACATTTTGAAAAAAAAAATTTTTTTTTGTATGCAATAATTTTTTTTTTTTAATGAAATTTAATGAAATTTGGGTTTGCTATTTAAAGTTTCGGTTGTATTGTAGTGAATGAGTTCGAACCCAAATTTTGCCTACATTGTATTTAAACATAAAAATAAGAAAATAGGTGAAATATTTTTATTAAATCAAAATTATATTAACACTATTAACAGAAAAAAGCAAGAATTAGTGTTTTGCCTCTCTCTAGGGGCCCAGAAAAGCAAGAAATTACAGTACAAAGTTGTACTGTAATTTTCATCTTTAGTATAAATTAAATAAACAAAATTAAATGAAAAAAATCATTACAATTTTAATGATCATAATGATTTTAAAGTTTTTAAAATATAAATTTGTCAGAAATACCCTACATATTATGCATTTACGCTTATTAATGTAAAGTTTTAAGGTTTCATTGAGAAATTTTATAAAACTAGTTTGTTTTTACATTTTGCAACATTATGAAGTTTGGAATTTATTTGAGACAATGAAATGATGAATGAATACGTTTCAAAATTATCAATTTTATTGTTGATATTTGAATATTTTCATCGTTTGTTCCAATTATATTTAGGTAAACGGCAATAATTCGGTCCCATGCATATAATTTGCTTCTAAAAAAATTTACATTAAGTTACAAATCAAAATTAAATAGGTTTTTAAATTATTTTTTTACAATTAAGTTGATTTTCGAGTCCACAGCGCTTCCGATATAATTTTGAATTTATTATTTAGTTTTTGTGGAGCATGAATAGTTCAATTTTTTCAGAGAATGTTGTAATTTCACTTAAAATTTAAGAAAAAATATATTTTTTATTATTGTGGTTCTATGGTTTTTCTTCAGAGTTAGAAAAATGATTAAAAACATTTAAGACCGCTTTAGGTACATTCACTTAATACTCATTTTCTTGTTAGAGAAACTAAGTAACTAGCAACTATATAGAAACTATATAGAGAGAAACTAAGTATGTTAGCAAATTATTAGAAAATGCAATTTTAAAATATATACAATAATAAAGTTGGGCCAAACCAATGGTTTTTATTGTAGCACTTTTCTCTTCAACAAGTGAAAATAATGCTTTTAAATACAGTCTATGTACACCTCCCACACTATTAAAATTATTTTCATTCATAAACGAAACGATTGCATATTATATTTAGGATGAGCGATTTATGCAGTCTTTGAAATAAAGCAAAAATTAATATAAAGAGGAGTTAACATAATGCTCAATTTTAATGGTTAATTGCATGAGCTAAGAAAAATAAAGATACTTTTTAGTGTCATGGAATTTACCGTTGGTTTTTTGCGTTTATAGAAATTTAAAAAAGCTTGTGGTTTTTAAAATATAAGGCGTCAAAAATTCAAATTTTACAAATTTCAAGATGCGATAAGTTGAGAAGGGGTGGAGACGGGAGAAAATGTTCTTCTAACGAAATAAAATATTTATGAATATCTAAGAGCTGCTAAAATTTCAGACTCCTGTAAGGTACGATGTAGAAGAAAAATGGTATCAAAAATTTGCATGTTCGTATAAAATTTCAGCTTTCTATCTTCAAAGGTGTAGAAGTTCTGTAAACATGTCCATAATAATTTGTTGATTCGTGTCTATAATAGGATAATATTCCTTTCCATAATATTCTTCTCCATAAGTTTATATTATAGCTTGTTTACGGACTGAATTAGGTACACTAAAAAGATCAAAATAGAAACAAACTGAATAAAAAATTAAAAATTTTATCTAAAAATTTGTTTAAACCGATCGAAACCAATGATGTAATAAAGGAAAATCAAAGTAAGATGTGTTTTAGTAAGAGGTGTGAAAAATTGGTCGAAAATACAGCTGTTTACCTTATACAATAAACTTAGAAGCAGTTTTTCTAGTCCAGATTCTTAGATTTGTTTAATTTGAGTTGTTCCAACATTTTTTCTACAAAAATACATATTTCAAACTCCTTGTACAATACATGTCTTCTTTTTGGTATTAAAAATGTTTTGAAAATTGATTCCCCGATGCAAATCTCTTAATATTGTTGTTATTGTTGAAAAAAGTTCAGTAAAACATTCCGAAAATTTTCATTCTTCTAGTTGTTATTTGCAGCTTTATGGTAAGAACTTATTCCATTAATTTTTTCTTAAATTCCTTCACATTAATTGGTGTAATTTTAGCTATTTTGTTATTAATTTTAAAATTTTGATTCAATTCTGATTATTTTTATAATATGTACAATATTTTTGATTGTAATTATAATTTTGACTTATGATGTTCATTCTGATTTTGAATTGAAAAGCAATTTTTAATTTTCATGAAAAAAAAAAAATATCCTCATTAATATTTAAAAATAAAAATTTTCTTGAATATATTTATACTAAAATTGCGCGATTAAATTATAGATTTTGTTTATATTCAAGTCGGGTAGGGTTTAGTTTGGGGTGTGTAATGGGAATCAATATTAGGTTTAGTTTATGTGTTAGGTTAGATTAAGTTGTTGAAACGTTTTTCCATGTATATTCCCTTGAAACCGCAATATTATTCCCAAGGCTAGGAACAGTGTCTTGTCCACCCTATGTCCGGATTTAGATCTTAATCTTTAAGAATTTTAAAATTTTGCCTTTTAATATGAAATATGGGGACCTCAGTTCAAATCCAAATTTTACATTTTGAAAAAAAAATTTTTTTTTGTATGCAATAATTTTTTTTTTTTAATGAAATTTAATGAAATTTGGGTTTGCTATTTAAAGTTTCGGTTGTATTGTAGTGAATGAGTTCGAACCCAAATTTTGCCTACATTGTATTTAAACATAAAAATAAGAAAATAGGTGAAATATTTTTATTAAATCAAAATTATATTAACACTATTAACAGAAAAAAGCAAGAATTAGTGTTTTGCCTCTCTCTAGGGGCCCAGAAAAGCAAGAAATTACAGTACAAAGTTCTACTGTAATTTTCATCTTTAGTATAAATTAAATAAACAAAATTAAATAAAAAAATCATTACAATTTTAATGATCATAATGATTTTAAAGTTTTTAAAATATAAATTTGTCAGAAATACGCTACATATTATGCATTTACGCTTATTAATCTAAAGTTTTAAGGTTTCATTGAGAAATTTTATAAAACTAGTTTGTTTTTACATTTTGCAACATTATGAAGTTTGGAATTTATTTGAGACAATGAAATGATGAATGAATATTTTTCAAAATTATCAATTTTATTGTTGATATTTGAATATTTTCATCGTTTGTTCCAATTATATTTAGGTAAACGGCAATAATTCAGTCCCATGCATATAATTTGCTTCTAAAAAAATTTACATTAAGTTACAAATCAAAATTAAATAGGTTTTTAAATTATTTTTTTACAATTAAGTTGATTTTCGAGTCCACAGCGCTTCCGATATAATTTTGAATTTATTATTTAGTTTTTGTGGAACATGAATAGTTCAATTTTTTCAGAGAATGTTGTAATTTCACCTAAAATTTAAGAAAAAATATATTTTTTATTATTGTGGTTCTATGGTTTTTCTTCAGAGTTAGAAAAATGATTAAAAACATTTAAGACCGCTTTAGGTACATTCACTTAATACTCATTTTCTTGTTAGAGAAAACTAAGTAACTAGCAACTATATAGAAACTATATAGAGAGAAACTAAGTATGTTAGCAAATTATTAGAAAATGCAAATTTAAAATATATACAATAATAAAGTTGGGCCAAACCAATGGTTTTTATTGTAGCACTTTTCTCTTCAACAAGTGAAAATAATGCTTTTAAATACAGTCTATGTACACCTCCCACACTATTAAAATTATTTTCATTCATAAACGAAACGATTGCATATTATATTTAGGATGAGCGATTTATGCAGTCTTTGAAATAAAGCAAAAATTAATATAAAGAGGAGTTAACATAATGCTCAATTTTAATGGTTAATTGCATGAGCTAAGAAAAATAAAGATACTTTTTAGTGTCATGGAATTTACCGTTGGTTTTTTGCGTTTATAGAAATTTAAAAAAGCTTGTGGTTTTTAAAATATAAGGCGTCAAAAATTCAAATTTTACAAATTTTAAGATGCGATAAGTTGAGAAGGGGTGGAGACGGGAGAAAATGTTCTTCTAACGAAATAAAATATTTATGAATATCTAAGAGCTGCTAAAATTTCAGACTCCTGTAAGGTACGATGTAGAAGAAAAATGGTATCAAAAATTTGCATGTTCGTATAAAATTTCAGCTTTCTATCTTCAAAGGTGTAGAAGTTCTGTAAACATGTCCATAATAATTTGTTGATTCGTGTCTATAATAGGATAATATTCTTTTCCATAATATTCTTCTCCATAAGTTTATATTATAGCTTGTTTACGGACTGAATTAGGTACACTAAAAAGATCAAAATAGAAACAAACTGAATAAAAAATTAAAAATTTTATCTAAAAATTTGTTTTAAACCGATCGAAACCAATGATGTAATAAAGGAAAATCAAAGTAAGATGTGTTTTAGTAAGAGGTGTGAAAAATTGGTCGAAAATACAGCTGTTTACCTTATACAATAAACTTAGAAGCAGTTTTTTCTAGTCCAGATTCTTAGATTTGTTTAATTTGAGTTGTTCCAACATTTTTTCTACAAAAATACATATTTCAAACTCCTTGTACAATACATGTCTTCTTTTTGGTATTAAAAATGTTTTGAAAATTGATTCCCGATGCAAATCTCTTAATATTGTTGTTATTGTTGAAAAAAGTTCAGTAAAACATTCCGAAAATTTTCATTCTTCTAGTTGTTATTTGCAGCTTTATGGTAAGAACTTATTCCATTAATTTTTTCTTAAATTCCTTCACATTAATTGGTGTAATTTTAGCTATTTTGTTATTAATTTTAAAATTTTGATTCAATTCTGATTATTTTTATAATATGTACAATATTTTTGATTGAAATTATAATTTTGACTTATGATGTTCATTCTGATTTTGAATTGAAAAGCAATTTTTAATTTTCATGAAAAAAAAAAAATATCCTCATTAATATTTAAAAATAAAAATTTTCTTGAATATATTTATACTAAAATTGCGCGATTAAATTATAGATTTTGTTTATATTCAAGTCGGGTAGGGTTTAGTTTGGGGTGTGTAATGGGAATCAATATTAGGTTTAGTTTATGTGTTAGGTTAGATTAAGTTGTTGAAACGTTTTCCATGTATATTCCCTTGAAACCGCAATATTATTCCCAAGGCTAGGAACAGTGTCTTGTCCACTCTATGTCCGGATTTAGGTCTTAATCTTTAAGAATTTTAAAATTTTGCCTTATAATATGAAATATGGGGACCTCAGTTCAAATCCAAATTTTACATTTTGAAAAAAAAATTTTTTTTTTGTATGCAATAATTTTTTTTTTTTAATGAAATTTAATGAAATTTGGGTTTGCTATTTAAAGTTTCGGTTGTATTGTAGTGAATGAGTTCGAACCCAAATTTTGCCTACATTGTATTTAAACATAAAAATAAGAAAATAGGTGAAATATTTTTATTAAATCAAAATTATATTAACACTATTAACAGAAAAAAAGCAAGAATTAGTGTTTGCCTCTCTCTAGGGGCCCAGAAAAGCAAGAAATTACAGTACAAAGTTGTACTGTAATTTACATCTTTAGTATAAATTAAATAAACAAAATTAAATGAAAAAATCATTACAATTTTAATGATCATAATGATTTTAAAGTTTTTAAAATATAAATTTGTCAGAAATACCCTACATATTATGCATTTACGCTTATTAATCTAAAGTTTTAAGGTTTCATTGAGAAATTTTATAAAACTAGTTTGTTTTTACATTTTGCAACATTATGAAGTTTGGAATTTATTTGAGACAATGAAAATGATGAATGAATACGTTTCAAAATTATCAATTTTATTGTTGATATTTGAATATTTTCATCGTTTGTTCCAATTATATTTAGGTAAACGGCAATAATTCGGTCCCATGCATATAATTTGCTTCTAAAAAAATTTACATTAAGTTACAAATCAAAATTAAATAGGTTTTTAAATTATTTTTTTACAATTAAGTTGATTTTCGAGTCCACAGCGCTTCCGATATAATTTTGAATTTATTATTTAGTTTTTGTGGAGCATGAATAGTTCATTTTTTTCAGAGAATGTTGTAATTTCACCTAAAATTTAAGAAAAAATATATTTTTTATTATTGTGGTTCTATGGTTTTTCTTCAGAGTTAGAAAAATGATTAAAAACATTTAAGACCGCTTTAGGTACATTCACTTAATACTCATTTTCTTGTTAGAGAAACTAAGTAACTAGCAACTATATAGAAACTATATAGAGAGAAACTAAGTATGTTAGCAAATTATTAGAAAATGCAATTTTAAAATATATACAATAATAAAGTTGGGCCAAACCAATGGTTTTTATTGTAGCACTTTTCTCTTCAACAAGTGAAAATACTGCTTTTAAATACAGTCTATGTACACCTCCCACACTATTAAAATTATTTTCATTCATAAACGAAACGATTGCATATTATATTTAGGATGAGCGATTTATGCAGTCTTTGAAATAAAGCAAAAATTAATATAAAGAGGGGTTAACATAATGCTCAATTTTAATGGTTAATTGCATGAGCTAAGAAAAATAAAGATACTTTTTAGTGTCATGGAATTTACCGTTGGTTTTTTGCGTTTATAGAAATTTAAAAAAGCTTGTGGTTTTTAAAATATAAGGCGTCAAAAATTCAAATTTTACAAATTTCAAGATGCGATAAGTTGAGAAGGGGTGGAGACGGGAAAAAATGTTCTTCTAACGAAATAAAATATTTATGAATATCTAAGAGCTGCTAAAATTTCAGACTCCTGTAAGGTACGATGTAGAAGAAAAATGGTATAAAAAATTTGCATGTTCGTATAAAATTTCAGCTTTCTATCTTCAAAGGTGTAGAAGTTCTGTAAACATGTCCATAATAATTTGTTGATTCGTGTCTATAATAGGATAATATTCTTTTCCATAATATTCTTCTCCATAAGTTTATATTATAGCTTGTTTACGGACTGAATTAGGTACACTAAAAAGATCAAAATATAAACAAACTGAATAAAAAATTAAAAATTTTATCTAAAAATTTGTTTAAAACCGATCGAAACCAATGATGTAATAAAGGAAAATCAAAGTAAGATGTGTTTTAGTAAGAGGTGTGAAAAATTGGTCGAAAATACAGCTGTTTACCTTATACAATAAACTTAGAAGCAGTTTTTCTAGTCCAGATTCTTAGATTTGTTTAATTTGAGTTGTTCCAACATTTTTTCTACAAAAATACATATTTCAAACTCCTTGTACAATACATGTCTTCTTTTTGGTATTAAAAATGTTTTGAAAATTGATTCCCGATGCAAATCTCTTAATATTGTTGTTATTGTTGAAAAAAGTTCAGTAAAACATTCCGAAAATTTTCATTCTTCTAGTTGTTATTTGCAGCTTTATGGTAAGAACTTATTCCATTAATTTTTTCTTAAATTCCTTCACATTAATTGGTGTAATTTTAGCTATTTTGTTATTAATTTTAAAATTTTGATTCAATTCTGATTATTTTTATAATATGTACAATATTTTTGATTGAAATTATAATTTTGACTTATGATGTTCATTCTGATTTTGAATTGAAAAGCAATTTTTAATTTTCATGAAAAAAAAAAATATCCTCATTAATATTTAAAAATAAAAATTTTCTTGAATATATTTATACTAAAATTGCGCGATTAAATTATAGATTTTGTTTATATTCAAGTCGGGTAGGGTTTAGTTTGGGGTGTGTAATGGGAATCAATATTAGGTTTAGTTTATGTGTTAGGTTAGATTAAGTTGTTGAAACGTTTTCCATGTATATTCCCTTGAAACCGCAATATTATTCCCAAGGCTAGGAACAGTGTCTTGTCCACCCTATGTCCGGATTTAGGTCTTAATCTTTAAGAATTTTAAAATTTTGCCTTTTAATATGAAATATGGGGACCTCAGTTCAAATCCAAATTTTACATTTTGAAAAAAAAATTTTTTTTTTGTATGCAATAATTTTTTTTTTTTAATGAAATTTAATGAAATTTGGGTTTGCTATTTAAAGTTTCGGTTGTATTGTAGTGAATGAGTTCGAACCCAAATTTTGCCTACATTGTATTTAAACATAAAAATAAGAAAATAGGTGAAATATTTTTATTAAATCAAAATTATATTAACACTATTAACAGAAAAAAGCAAGAATTAGGGTTTTGCCTCTCTCTAGGGGCCCAGAAAAGCAAGAAATTACAGTACAAAGTTCTACTGTAATTTTCATCTTTAGTATAAATTAAATAAACAAAATTAAATGAAAAAATCATTACAATTTTAATGATCATAATGATTTTAAAGTTTTTAAAATATAAATTTGTCAGAAATACCCTACATATTATGCATTTACGCTTATTAATGTAAAGTTTTAAGGTTTCATTGTGAAATTTTATAAAACTAGTTTGTTTTTACATTTTGCAACATTATGAAGTTTGGAATTTATTTGAGACAATGAAATGATGAATGAATACGTTTCAAAATTATCAATTTTATTGTTGATATTTGAATATTTTCATCGTTTGTTCCAATTATATTTAGGTAAACGGCAATAATTCGGTCCCATGCATATAATTTGCTTCTAAAAAAATTTACATTAAGTTACAAATCAAAATTAAATAGGTTTTTAAATTATTTTTTTACAATTAAGTTGATTTTCGAGTCCACAGCGCTTCCGATATAATTTTGAATTTATTATTTAGTTTTTGTGGAGCATGAATAGTTCAATTTTTTCAGAGAATGTTGTAATTTCACCTAAAATTTAAGAAAAAATATATTTTTTATTATTGTGGTTCTATGGTTTTTCTTCAGAGTTAGAAAAATGATTAAAAACATTTAAGACCGCTTTAGGTACATTCACTTAATACTCATTTTCTTGTTAGAGAAACTAAGTAACTAGCAACTATATAGAAACTATATAGAGAGAAACTAAGTATGTTAGCAAATTATTAGAAAATGCAATTTTAAAATATATACAATAATAAAGTTGGGCCAAACCAATGGTTTTTATTGTAGCACTTTTCTCTTCAACAAGTGAAAATAATGCTTTTAAATACAGTCTATGTACACCTCCCACACTATTAAAAATATTTTCATTCATAAACGAAACGATTGCATATTATATTTAGGATGAGCGATTTATGCAGTCTTTGAAATAAAGCAAAAATTAATATAAAGAGGGGTTAACATAATGCTCAATTTTAATGGTTAATTGCATGAGCTAAGAAAAATAAAGATACTTTTTAGTGTCATGGAATTTACCGTTGGTTTTTTGCGTTTATAGAAATTTAAAAAAGCTTGTGGTTTTTAAAATATAAGGCGTCAAAAATTCAAATTTTACAAATTTCAAGATGCGATAAGTTGAGAAGGGGTGGAGACGGGAAAAAATGTTCTTCTAACGAAATAAAATATTTATGAATATCTAAGAGCTGCTAAAATTTCAGACTCCTGTAAGGTACGATGTAGAAGAAAAATGGTATAAAAAATTTGCATGTTCGTATAAAATTTCAGCTTTCTATCTTCAAAGGTGTAGAAGTTCTGTAAACATGTCCATAATAATTTGTTGATTCGTGTCTATAATAGGATAATATTCTTTTCCATAATATTCTTCTCCATAAGTTTATATTATAGCTTGTTTACGGACTGAATTAGGTACACTAAAAAGATCAAAATAGAAACAAACTGAATAAAAAATTAAAAATTTTATCTAAAAATTTGTTTAAACCGATCGAAACCAATGATGTAATAAAGGAAAATCAAAGTAAGATGTGTTTTAGTAAGAGGTGTGAAAAATTGGTCGAAAATACAGCTGTTTACCTTATACAATAAACTTAGAAGCAGTTTTTCTAGTCCAGATTCTTAGATTTGTTTAATTTGAGTTGTTCCAACATTTTTTCTACAAAAATACATAATTCAAACTCCTTGTACAATACATGTCTTCTTTTTGGTATTAAAAATGTTTTGAAAATTGATTCCCGATGCAAATCTCTTAATATTGTTGTTATTGTTGAAAAAAGTTCAGTAAAACATTCCGAAAATTTTCATTCTTCTAGTTGTTATTTGCAGCTTTATGGTAAGAACTTATTCCATTAATTTTTTCTTAAATTCCTTCACATTAATTGGTGTAATTTTAGCTATTTTGTTATTAATTTTAAAATTTTGATTCAATTCTGATTATTTTTATAATATGTACAATATTTTTGATTGAAATTATAATTTTGACTTATGATGTTCATTCTGATTTTGAATTGAAAAGCAATTTTTAATTTTCATGAAAAAAAAAAAATATCCTCATTAATATTTAAAAATAAAAATTTTCTTGAATATATTTATACTAAAATTGCGCGATTAAATTATAGATTTTGTTTATATTCAAGTCGGGTAGGGTTTAGTTTGGGGTGTGTAATGGGAATCAATATTAGGTTTAGTTTATGTGTTAGGTTAGATTAAGTTGTTGAAACGTTTTCCATGTATATTCCCTTGAAACCGCAATATTATTCCCAAGGCTAGGAACAGTGTCTTGTCCACCCTATGTCCGGATTTAGGTCTTAATCTTTAAGAATTTTAAAATTTTGCCTTTTAATATGAAATATGGGGACCTCAGTTCAAATCCAAATTTTACATTTTGAAAAAAAAATTTTTTTTTTGTATGCAATAATTTTTTTTTTTTAATGAAATTTAATGAAATTTGGGTTTGCTATTTAAAGTTTCGGTTGTATTGTAGTGAATGAGTTCGAACCCAAATTTTGCCTACATTGTATTTAAACATAAAAATAAGAAAATAGGTGAAATATTTTTATTAAATCAAAATTATATTAACACTATTAACAGAAAAAAGCAAGAATTAGGGTTTTGCCTCTCTCTAGGGGCCCAGAAAAGCAAGAAATTACAGTACAAAGTTGTACTGTAATTTTCATCTTTAGTATAAATTAAATAAACAAAATTAAATGAAAAAATCATTACAATTTTAATGATCATAATGATTTTAAAGTTTTTAAAATATAAATTTGTCAGAAATACCCTACATATTATGCATTTACGCTTATTAATGTAAAGTTTTAAGGTTTCATTGTGAAATTTTATAAAACTAGTTTGTTTTTACATTTTGCAACATTATGAAGTTTGGAATTTATTTGAGACAATGAAATGATGAACGAATACGTTTCAAAATTATCAATTTTATTGTTGATATTTGAATATTTTCATCGTTTGTTCCAATTATATTTAGGTAAACGGCAATAATTCGGTCCCATGCATATAATTTGCTTCTAAAAAAATTTACATTAAGTTACAAATCAAAATTAAATAGGTTTTTAAATTATTTTTTTACAATTAAGTTGATTTTCGAGTCCACAGCGCTTCCGATATAATTTTGAATTTATTATTTAGTTTTTGTGGAGCATGAATAGTTCAATTTTTTCAGAGAATGTTGTAATTTCACCTAAAATTTAAGAAAAAATATATTTTTTATTATTGTGGTTCTATGGTTTTTCTTCAGAGTTAGAAAAATGATTAAAAACATTTAAGACCGCTTTAGGTACATTCACTTAATACTCATTTTCTTGTTAGAGAAACTAAGTAACTAGCAACTATATAGAAACTATATAGAGAGAAACTAAGTATGTTAGCAAATTATTAGAAAATGCAATTTTAAAATATATACAATAATAAAGTTGGGCCAAACCAATGGTTTTTATTGTAGCACTTTTCTCTTCAACAAGTGAAAATAATGCTTTTAAATACAGTCTATGTACACCTCCCACACTATTAAAAATATTTTCATTCATAAACGAAACGATTGCATATTATATTTAGGATGAGCGATTTATGCAGTCTTTGAAATAAAGCAAAAATTAATATAAAGAAAGGTTAACATAATGCTCAATTTTAATGGTTAATTGCATGAGCTAAGAAAAATAAAGATACTTTTTAGTGTCATGGAATTTACCGTTGGTTTTTTGCGTTTATAGAAATTTAAAAAAGCTTGTGGTTTTTAAAATATAAGGCGTCAAAAATTCAAATTTTACAAATTTCAAGATGCGATAAGTTGAGAAGGGGTGGAGACGGGAAAAAATGTTCTTCTAACGAAATAAAATATTTATGAATATCTAAGAGCTGCTAAAATTTCAGACTCCTGTAAGGTACGATGTAGAAGAAAAATGGTATCAAAAATTTGCATGTTCGTATAAAATTTCAGCTTTCTATCTTCAAAGGTGTAGAAGTTCTGTAAACATGTCCATAATAATTTGTTGATTCGTGTCTATAATAGGATAATATTCTTTTCCATAATATTCTTCTCCATAAGTTTATATTATAGCTTGTTTACGGACTGAATTAGGTACACTAAAAAGATCAAAATAGAAACAAACTGAATAAAAAATTAAAAATTTTATCTAAAAATTTGTTTAAACCGATCGAAACCAATGATGTAATAAAGGAAAATCAAAGTAAGGTGTGTTTTAGTCAGAGGTGTGAAAAATTGGTCGAAAATACAGCTGTTTACCTTATACAATAAACTTAGAAGCAGTTTTTCTAGTCCAGATTCTTAGATTTGTTTAATTTGAGTTGTTCCAACATTTTTTCTACAAAAATACATAATTCAAACTCCTTGTACAATACATGTCTTCTTTTTGGTATTAAAAATGTTTTGAAAATTGATTCCCGATGCAAATCTCTTAATATTGTTGTTATTGTTGAAAAAGTTCAGTAAAACATTCCGAAAATTTTCATTCTTCTAGTTGTTATTTGCAGCTTTATGGTAAGAACTTATTCCATTAATTTTTTCTTAAATTCCTTCACATTAATTGGTGTAATTTTAGCTATTTTGTTATTAATTTTAAAATTTTGATTCAATTCTGATTATTTTTATAATATGTACAATATTTTTGATTGAAATTATAATTTTGACTTATGATGTTCATTCTGATTTTGAATTGAAAAGCAATTTTTAATTTTCATGAAAAAAAAAAAATATCCTCATTAATATTTAAAAATAAAAATTTTCTTGAATATATTTATACTAAAATTGCGCGATTAAATTATAGATTTTGTTTATATTCAAGTCGGGTAGGGTTTAGTTTGGGGTGTGTAATGGGAATCAATATTAGGTTTAGTTTATGTGTTAGGTTAGATTAAGTTGTTGAAACGTTTTCCATGTATATTCCCTTGAAACCGCAATATTATTCCCAAGGCTAGGAACAGTGTCTTGTCCACCCTATGTCCGGATTTAGGTCTTAATCTTTAAGAATTTTAAAATTTTGCCTTTTAATATGAAATATGGGGACCTCAGTTCAATCCAAATTTTACATTTTGAAAAAAAAATTTTTTTTTTGTATGCAATAATTTTTTTTTTTTAATGAAATTTAATGAAATTTGGGTTTGCTATTTAAAGTTTCGGTTGTATTGTAGTGAATGAGTTCGAACCCAAATTTTGCCTACATTGTATTTAAACATAAAAATAAGAAAATAGGTGAAATATTTTTATTAAATCAAAATTATATTAACACTATTAACAGAAAAAAGCAAGAATTAGGGTTTTGCCTCTCTCTAGGGGCCCAGAAAAGCAAGAAATTACAGTACAAAGTTGTACTGTAATTTTCATCTTTAGTATAAATTAAATAAACAAAATTAAATGAAAAAATCATTACAATTTTAATGATCATAATGATTTTAAAGTTTTTAAAATATAAATTTGTCAGAAATACCCTACATATTATGCATTTACGCTTATTAATGTAAAGTTTTAAGGTTTCATTGTGAAATTTTATAAAACTAGTTTGTTTTTACATTTTGCAACATTATGAAGTTTGGAATTTATTTGAGACAATGAAATGATGAATGAATACGTTTCAAAATTATCAATTTTATTGTTGATATTTGAATATTTTCATCGTTTGTTCCAATTATATTTAGGTAAACGGCAATAATTCGGTCCCATGCATATAATTTGCTTCTAAAAAAATTTACATTAAGTTACAAATCAAAATTAAATAGGTTTTTAAATTATTTTTTTACAATTAAGTTGATTTTCGAGTCCACAGCGCTTCCGATATAATTTTGAATTTATTATTTAGTTTTTGTGGAGCATGAATAGTTCAATTTTTTCAGAGAATGTTGTAATTTCACCTAAAATTTAAGAAAAAATATATTTTTTATTATTGTGGTTCTATGGTTTTTCTTCAGAGTTAGAAAAATGATTAAAAACATTTAAGACCGCTTTAGGTACATTCACTTAATACTTATTTTCTTGTTAGAGAAACTAAGTAACTAGCAACTATATAGAAACTATATAGAGAGAAACTAAGTATGTTAGCAAATTATTAGAAAATGCAATTTTAAAATATATACAATAATAAAGTTGGGCCAAACCAATGGTTTTTATTGTAGCACTTTTCTCTTCAACAAGTGAAAATAATGCTTTTAAATACAGTCTATGTACACCTCCCACACTATTAAAAATATTTTCATTCATAAACGAAACGATTGCATATTATATTTAGGATGAGCGATTTATGCAGTCTTTGAAATAAAGCAAAAATTAATATAAAGAGGGGTTAACATAATGCTCAATTTTAATGGTTAATTGCATGAGCTAAGAAAAATAAAGATACTTTTTAGTGTCATGGAATTTACCGTTGGTTTTTTGCGTTTATAGAAATTTAAAAAAGCTTGTGGTTTTTAAAATATAAGGCGTCAAAAATTCAAATTTTACAAATTTCAAGATGCGATAAGTTGAGAAGGGGTGGAGACGGGAAAAAATGTTCTTCTAACGAAATAAAATATTTATGAATATCTAAGAGCTGCTAAAATTTCAGACTCCTGTAAGGTACGATGTAGAAGAAAAATGGTATCAAAAATTTGCATGTTCGTATAAAATTTCAGCTTTCTATCTTCAAAGGTGTAGAAGTTCTGTAAACATGTCCATAATAATTTGTTGATTCGTGTCTATAATAGGATAATATTCTTTTCCATAATATTCTTCTCCATAAGTTTATATTATAGCTTGTTTACGGACTGAATTAGGTACACTAAAAAGATCAAAATAGAAACAAACTGAATAAAAAATTAAAAATTTTATCTAAAAATTTGTTTAAACCGATCGAAACCAATGATGTAATAAAGGAAAATCAAAGTAAGATGTGTTTTAGTAAGAGGTGTGAAAAATTGGTCGAAAATACAGCTGTTTACCTTATACAATAAACTTAGAAGCAGTTTTTCTAGTCCAGATTCTTAGATTTGTTTAATTTGAGTTGTTCCAACATTTTTTCTACAAAAATACATAATTCAAACTCCTTGTACAATACATGTCTTCTTTTTGGTATTAAAAATGTTTTGAAAATTGATTCCCGATGCAAATCTCTTAATATTGTTGTTATTGTTGAAAAAAGTTCAGTAAAACATTCCGAAAATTTTCATTCTTCTAGTTGTTATTTGCAGCTTTATGGTAAGAACTTATTCCATTAATTTTTTCTTAAATTCCTTCACATTAATTGGTGTAATTTTAGCTATTTTGTTATTAATTTTAAAATTTTGATTCAATTCTGATTATTTTTATAATATGTACAATATTTTTGATTGAAATTATAATTTTGACTTATGATGTTCATTCTGATTTTGAATTGAAAAGCAATTTTTAATTTTCATGAAAAAAAAAAAATATCCTCATTAATATTTAAAAATAAAAATTTTCTTGAATATATTTATACTAAAATTGCGCGATTAAATTATAGATTTTGTTTATATTCAAGTCGGGTAGGGTTTAGTTTGGGGTGTGTAATGGGAATCAATATTAGGTTTAGTTTATGTGTTAGGTTAGATTAAGTTGTTGAAACGTTTTCCATGTATATTCCCTTGAAACCGCAATATTATTCCCAAGGCTAGGAACAGTGTCTTGTCCACCCTATGTCCGGATTTAGGTCTTAATCTTTAAGAATTTTAAAATTTTGCCTTTTAATATGAAATATGGGGACCTCAGTTCAAATCCAAATTTTACATTTTGAAAAAAAAATTTTTTTTTTGTATGCAATAATTTTTTTTTTTTAATGAAATTTAATGAAATTTGGGTTTGCTATTTAAAGTTTCGGTTGTATTGTAGTGAATGAGTTCGAACCCAAATTTTGCCTACATTGTATTTAAACATAAAAATAAGAAAATAGGTGAAATATTTTTATTAAATCAAAATTATATTAACACTATTAACAGAAAAAAGCAAGAATTAGGGTTTTGCCTCTCTCTAGGGGCCCAGAAAAGCAAGAAATTACAGTACAAAGTTGTACTGTAATTTTCATCTTTAGTATAAATTAAATAAACAAAATTAAATGAAAAAATCATTACAATTTTAATGATCATAATGATTTTAAAGTTTTTAAAATATAAATTTGTCAGAAATACCCTACATATTATGCATTTACGCTTATTAATGTAAAGTTTTAAGGTTTCATTATGAAATTTTATAAAACTAGTTTGTTTTTACATTTTGCAACATTATGAAGTTTGGAATTTATTTGAGACAATGAAATGATGAATGAATACGTTTCAAAATTATCAATTTTATTGTTGATATTTGAATATTTTCATCGTTTGTTCCAATTATATTTAGGTAAACGGCAATAATTCGGTCCCATGCATATAATTTGCTTCTAAAAAAATTTACATTAAGTTACAAATCAAAATTAAATAGGTTTTTAAATTATTTTTTTACAATTAAGTTGATTTTCGAGTCCACAGCGCTTCCGATATAATTTTGAATTTATTATTTAGTTTTTGTGGAGCATGAATAGTTCAATTTTTTCAGAGAATGTTGTAATTTCACCTAAAATTTAAGAAAAAATATATTTTTTATTATTGTGGTTCTATGGTTTTTCTTCAGAGTTAGAAAAATGATTAAAAACATTTAAGACCGCTTTAGGTACATTCACTTAATACTCATTTTCTTGTTAGAGAAACTAAGTAACTAGCAACTATATAGAAACTATATAGAGAGAAACTAAGTATGTTAGCCAATTATTAGAAAATGCAATTTTAAAATATATACAATAATAAAGTTGGGCCAAACCAATGGTTTTTATTGTAGCACTTTTCTCTTCAACAAGTGAAAATAATGCTTTTAAATACAGTCTATGTACACCTCCCACACTATTAAAAATATTTTCATTCATAAACGAAACGATTGCATATTATATTTAGGATGAGCGATTTATGCAGTCTTTGAAATAAAGCAAAAATTAATATAAAGAGGGGTTAACATAATGCTCAATTTTAATGGTTAATTGCATGAGCTAAGAAAAATAAAGATACTTTTTAGTGTCATGGAATTTACCGTTGGTTTTTTGCGTTTATAGAAATTTAAAAAAGCTTGTGGTTTTTAAAATATAAGGCGTCAAAAATTCAAATTTTACAAATTTCAAGATGCGATAAGTTGAGAAGGGGTGGAGACGGGAAAAAATGTTCTTCTAACGAAATAAAATATTTATGAATATCTAAGAGCTGCTAAAATTTCAGACTCCTGTAAGGTACGATGTAGAAGAAAAATGGTATAAAAAATTTGCATGTTCGTATAAAATTTCAGCTTTCTATCTTCAAAGGTGTAGAAGTTCTGTAAACATGTCCATAATAATTTGTTGATTCGTGTCTATAATAGGATAATATTCTTTTCCATAATATTCTTCTCCATAAGTTTATATTATAGCTTGTTTACGGACTGAATTAGGTACACTAAAAAGATCAAAATAGAAACAAACTGAATAAAAAATTAAAAATTTTATCTAAAAATTTGTTTAAACCGATCGAAACCAATGATGTAATAAAGGAAAATCAAAGTAAGATGTGTTTTAGTAAGAGGTGTGAAAAATTGGTCGAAAATACAGCTGTTTACCTTATACAATAAACTTAGAAGCAGTTTTTCTAGTCCAGATTCTTAGATTTGTTTAATTTGAGTTGTTCCAACATTTTTTCTACAAAAATACATAATTCAAACTCCTTGTACAATACATGTCTTCTTTTTGGTATTAAAAATGTTTTGAAAATTGATTCCCGATGCAAATCTCTTAATATTGTTGTTATTGTTGAAAAAAGTTCAGTAAAACATTCCGAAAATTTTCATTCTTCTAGTTGTTATTTGCAGCTTTATGGTAAGAACTTATTCCATTAATTTTTTCTTAAATTCCTTCACATTAATTGGTGTAATTTTAGCTATTTTGTTATTAATTTTAAAATTTTGATTCAATTCTGATTATTTTTATAATATGTACAATATTTTTGATTGAAATTATAATTTTGACTTATGATGTTCATTCTGATTTTGAATTGAAAAGCAATTTTTAATTTTCATGAAAAAAAAAAATATCCTCATTAATATTTAAAAATAAAAATTTTCTTGAATATATTTATACTAAAATTGCGCGATTAAATTATAGATTTTGTTTATATTCAAGTCGGGTAGGGTTTAGTTTGGGGTGTGTAATGGGAATCAATATTAGGTTTAGTTTATGTGTTAGGTTAGATTAAGTTGTTGAAACGTTTTCCATGTATATTCCCTTGAAACCGCAATATTATTCCCAAGGCTAGGAACAGTGTCTTGTCCACCCTATGTCCGGATTTAGGTCTTAATCTTTAAGAATTTTAAAATTTTGCCTTTTAATATGAAATATGGGGACCTCAGTTCAAATCCAAATTTTACATTTTGAAAAAAAAATTTTTTTTTTGTATGCAATAATTTTTTTTTTTTAATGAAATTTAATGAAATTTGGGTTTGCTATTTAAAGTTTCGGTTGTATTGTAGTGAATGAGTTCGAACCCAAATTTTGCCTACATTGTATTTAAACATAAAAATAAGAAAATAGGTGAAATATTTTTATTAAATCAAAATTATATTAACACTATTAACAGAAAAAAGCAAGAATTAGGGTTTTGCCTCTCTCTAGGGGCCCAGAAAAGCAAGAAATTACAGTACAAAGTTGTACTGTAATTTTCATCTTTAGTATAAATTAAATAAACAAAATTAAATGAAAAAATCATTACAATTTTAATGATCATAATGATTTTAAAGTTTTTAAAATATAAATTTGTCAGAAATACCCTACATATTATGCATTTACGCTTATTAATGTAAAGTTTTAAGGTTTCATTGTGAAATTTTATAAAACTAGTTTGTTTTTACATTTTGCAACATTATGAAGTTTGGAATTTATTTGAGACAATGAAATGATGAATGAATACGTTTCAAAATTATCAATTTTATTGTTGATATTTGAATATTTTCATCGTTTGTTCCAATTATATTTAGGTAAACGGCAATAATTCGGTCCCATGCATATAATTTGCTTCTAAAAAAATTTACATTAAGTTACAAATCAAAATTAAATAGGTTTTTAAATTATTTTTTTACAATTAAGTTGATTTTCGAGTCCACAGCGCTTCCGATATAATTTTGAATTTATTATTTAGTTTTTGTGGAGCATGAATAGTTCAATTTTTTCAGAGAATGTTGTAATTTCACCTAAAATTTAAGAAAAAATATATTTTTTATTATTGTGGTTCTATGGTTTTTCTTCAGAGTTAGAAAAATGATTAAAAACATTTAAGACCGCTTTAGGTACATTCACTTAATACTCATTTTCTTGTTAGAGAAACTAAGTAACTAGCAACTATATAGAAACTATATAGAGAGAAACTAAGTATGTTAGCAAATTATTAGAAAATGCAATTTTAAAATATATACAATAATAAAGTTGGGCCAAACCAATGGTTTTTATTGTAGCACTTTTCTCTTCAACAAGTGAAAATAATGCTTTTAAATACAGTCTATGTACACCTCCCACACTATTAAAAATATTTTCATTCATAAACGAAACGATTGCATATTATATTTAGGATGAGCGATTTATGCAGTCTTTGAAATAAAGCAAAAATTAATATAAAGAGGGGTTAACATAATGCTCAATTTTAATGGTTAATTGCATGAGCTAAGAAAAATAAAGATACTTTTTAGTGTCATGGAATTTACCGTTGGTTTTTTGCGTTTATAGAAATTTAAAAAAGCTTGTGGTTTTTAAAATATAAGGCGTCAAAAATTCAAATTTTACAAATTTCAAGATGCGATAAGTTGAGAAGGGGTGGAGACGGGAAAAAATGTTCTTCTAACGAAATAAAATATTTATGAATATCTAAGAGCTGCTAAAATTTCAGACTCCTGTAAGGTACGATGTAGAAGAAAAATGGTATCAAAAATTTGCATGTTCGTATAAAATTTCAGCTTTCTATCTTCAAAGGTGTAGAAGTTCTGTAAACATGTCCATAATAATTTGTTGATTCGTGTCTATAATAGGATAATATTCTTTTCCATAATATTCTTCTCCATAAGTTTATATTATAGCTTGTTTACGGACTGAATTAGGTACACTAAAAAGATCAAAATAGAAACAAACTGAATAAAAAATTAAAAATTTTATCTAAAAATTTGTTTAAACCGATCGAAACCAATGATGTAATAAAGGAAAATCAAAGTAAGATGTGTTTTAGTAAGAGGTGTGAAAAATTGGTCGAAAATACAGCTGTTTACCTTATACAATAAACTTAGAAGCAGTTTTTCTAGTCCAGATTCTTAGATTTGTTTAATTTGAGTTGTTCCAACATTTTTTCTACAAAAATACATAATTCAAACTCCTTGTACAATACATGTCTTCTTTTTGGTATTAAAAATGTTTTGAAAATTGATTCCCGATGCAAATCTCTTAATATTGTTGTTATTGTTGAAAAAAGTTCAGTAAAACATTCCGAAAATTTTCATTCTTCTAGTTGTTATTTGCAGCTTTATGGTAAGAACTTATTCCATTAATTTTTTCTTAAATTCCTTCACATTAATTGGTGTAATTTTAGCTATTTTGTTATTAATTTTAAAATTTTGATTCAATTCTGATTATTTTTATAATATGTACAATATTTTTGATTGAAATTATAATTTTGACTTATGATGTTCATTCTGATTTTGAATTGAAAAGCAATTTTTAATTTTCATGAAAAAAAAAAAATATCCTCATTAATATTTAAAAATAAAAATTTTCTTGAATATATTTATACTAAAATTGCGCGATTAAATTTTAGATTTTGTTTATATTCAGTCGGGTAGGGTTTAGTTTGGGGTGTGTAATGGGAATCAATATTAGGTTTAGTTTATGTGTTAGGTTAGATTAAGTTGTTGAAACGTTTTCCATGTATATTCCCTTGAAACCGCAATATTATTCCCAAGGCTAGGAACAGTGTCTTGTCCACCCTATGTCCGGATTTAGGTCTTAATCTTTAAGAATTTTAAAATTTTGCCTTTTAATATGAAATATGGGGACCTCAGTTCAAATCCAAATTTTACATTTTGAAAAAAAAATTTTTTTTTTGTATGCAATAATTTTTTTTTTTTAATGAAATTTAATGAAATTTGGGTTTGCTATTTAAAGTTTCGGTTGTATTGTAGTGAATGAGTTCGAACCCAAATTTTGCCTACATTGTATTTAAACATAAAAATAAGAAAATAGGTGAAATATTTTTATTAAATCAAAATTATATTAACACTATTAACAGAAAAAAAGCAAGAATTAGTGTTTTGCCTCTCTCTAGGGGCCCAGGAAAGCAAGAAATTACAGTACAAAGTTGTACTGTAATTTTCATCTTTAGTATAAATTAAATAAACAAAATTAAATGAAAAAATCATTACAATTTTAATGATCATAATGATTTTAAAGTTTTTAAAATATAAATTTGTCAGAAATACCCTACATATTATGCATTTACGCTTATTAATGTAAAGTTTTAAGGTTTCATTGAGAAATTTTAGAAAACTAGTTTGTTTTTACATTTTGCAACATTATGAAGTTTGGAATTTATTTGAGACAATGAAATGATGAATGAATACGTTTCAAAATTATCAATTTTATTGTTGATATTTGAATATTTTCATCGTTTGTTCCAATTATTATTTAGGTAAACGGCAATAATTCGGTCCCATGCATATAATTTGCTTCTAAAAAAATTTACATTAAGTTACAAATCAAAATTAAATAGGTTTTTAAATTATTTTTTTACAATTAAGTTGATTTTCGAGTCCACAGCGCTTCCGATATAATTTTGAATTTATTATTTAGTTTTTGTGGAGCATGAATAGTTCAATTTTTTCAGAGAATGTTGTAATTTCACCTAAAATTTAAGAAAAAATATATTTTTTATTATTGTGGTTCTATGGTTTTTCTTCAGAGTTAGAAAAATGATTAAAAACATTTAAGACCGCTTTAGGTACATTCACTTAATACTCATTTTTCTCTTCAACAAGTGAAAATAATGCTTTTAAATACAGTCTATGTACACCTCCCACACTATTAAAAATATTTTCATTCATAAACGAAACGATTGCATATTATATTTAGGATGAGCGATTTATGCAGTCTTTGAAATAAAGCAAAAATTAATATAAAGAGGGGTTAACATAATGCTCAATTTTAATGGTTAATTGCATGAGCTAAGAAAAATAAAGATACTTTTTGTGTCATGGAATTTACCGTTGGTTTTTTGCGTTTATAGAAATTTAAAAAAGCTTGTGGTTTTTAAAATATAAGGCGTCAAAAATTCAAATTTTACAAATTTCAAGATGCGATAAGTTGAGAAGGGGTGGAGACGGGAAAAAATGTTCTTCTAACGAAATAAAATATTTATGAATATCTAAGAGCTGCTAAAATTTCAGACTCCTGTAAGGTACGATGTAGAAGAAAAATGGTATAAAAAATTTGCATGTTCGTATAAAATTTCAGCTTTCTATCTTCAAAGGTGTAGAAGTTCTGTAAACATGTCCATAATAATTTGTTGATTCGTGTCTATAATAGGATAATATTCTTTTCCATAATATTCTTCTCCATAAGTTTATATTATAGCTTGTTTACGGACTGAATTAGGTACACTAAAAAGATCAAAATAGAAACAAACTGAATAAAAAATTAAAAATTTTATCTAAAAATTTGTTTAAACCGATCGAAACCAATGATGTAATAAAGGAAAATCAAAGTAAGATGTGTTTTAGTAAGAGGTGTGAAAAATTGGTCGAAAATACAGCTGTTTACCTTATACAATAAACTTAGAAGCAGTTTTTCTAGTCCAGATTCTTAGATTTGTTTAATTTGAGTTGTTCCAACATTTTTTCTACAAAAATACATAATTCAAACTCCTTGTACAATACATGTCTTCTTTTTGGTATTAAAAATGTTTTGAAAATTGATTCCCGATGCAAATCTCTTAATATTGTTGTTATTGTTGAAAAAAGTTCAGTAAAACATTCCGAAAATTTTCATTCTTCTAGTTGTTATTTGCAGCTTTATGGTAAGAACTTATTCCATTAATTTTTTCTTAAATTCCTTCACATTAATTGGTGTAATTTTAGCTATTTTGTTATTAATTTTAAAATTTTGATTCAATTCTGATTATTTTTATAATATGTACAATATTTTTGATTGAAATTATAATTTTGACTTATGATGTTCATTCTGATTTTGAATTGAAAAGCAATTTTTAATTTTCATGAAAAAAAAAAATATCCTCATTAATATTTAAAAATAAAAATTTTCTTGAATATATTTATACTAAAATTGCGCGATTAAATTTTAGATTTTGTTTATATTCAAGTCGGGTAGGGTTTAGTTTGGGGTGTGTAATGGGAATCAATATTAGGTTTAGTTTATGTGTTAGGTTAGATTAAGTTGTTGAAACGTTTTCCATGTATATTCCCTTGAAACCGCAATATTATTCCCAAGGCTAGGAACAGTGTCTTGTCCACCCTATGTCCGGATTTAGGTCTTAATCTTTAAGAATTTTAAAATTTTGCCTTTTAATATGAAATATGGGGACCTCAGTTCAAATCCAAATTTTACATTTTGAAAAAAAAATTTTTTTTTTGTATGCAATAATTTTTTTTTTTTAATGAAATTTAATGAAATTTGGGTTTGCTATTTAAAGTTTCGGTTGTATTGTAGTGAATGAGTTCGAACCCAAATTTTGCCTACATTGTATTTAAACATAAAAATAAGAAAATAGGTGAAATATTTTTATTAAATCAAAATTATATTAACACTATTAACAGAAAAAAAGCAAGAATTAGTGTTTTGCCTCTCTCTAGGGGCCCAGGAAAGCAAGAAATTACAGTACAAAGTTGTACTGTAATTTTCATCTTTAGTATAAATTAAATAAACAAAATTAAATGAAAAAATCATTACAATTTTAATGATCATAATGATTTTAAAGTTTTTAAAATATAAATTTGTCAGAAATACCCTACATATTATGCATTTACGCTTATTAATGTAAAGTTTTAAGGTTTCATTGAGAAATTTTAGAAAACTAGTTTGTTTTTACATTTTGCAACATTATGAAGTTTGGAATTTATTTGAGACAATGAAATGATGAATGAATACGTTTCAAAATTATCAATTTTATTGTTGATATTTGAATATTTTCATCGTTTGTTCCAATTATTATTTAGGTAAACGGCAATAATTCGGTCCCATGCATATAATTTGCTTCTAAAAAAATTTACATTAAGTTACAAATCAAAATTAAATAGGTTTTTAAATTATTTTTTTACAATTAAGTTGATTTTCGAGTCCACAGCGCTTCCGATATAATTTTGAATTTATTATTTAGTTTTTGTGGAGCATGAATAGTTCAATTTTTTCAGAGAATGTTGTAATTTCACCTAAAATTTAAGAAAAAATATATTTTTTATTATTGTGGTTCTATGGTTTTTCTTCAGAGTTAGAAAAATGATTAAAAACATTTAAGACCGCTTTAGGTACATTCACTTAATACTCATTTTCTTGTTAGAGAAACTAAGTAACTAGCAACTATATAGAAACTATATAGAGAGAAACTAAGTATGTTAGCAAATTATTAGAAAATGCAATTTTAAAATATATACAATAATAAAGTTGGGCCAAACCAATGGTTTTTATTGTAGCACTTTTCTCTTCAACAAGTGAAAATAATGCTTTTAAATACAGTCTATGTACACCTCCCACACTATTAAAAATATTTTCATTCATAAACGAAACGATTGCATATTATATTTAGGATGAGCGATTTATGCAGTCTTTGAAATAAAGCAAAAATTAATATAAAGAGGGGTTAACATAATGCTCAATTTTAATGGTTAATTGCATGAGCTAAGAAAAATAAAGATACTTTTTAGTGTCATGGAATTTACCGTTGGTTTTTTGCGTTTATAGAAATTTAAAAAAGCTTGTGGTTTTTAAAATATAAGGCGTCAAAAATTCAAATTTTACAAATTTCAAGATGCGATAAGTTGAGAAGGGGTGGAGACGGGAAAAAATGTTCTTCTAACGAAATAAAATATTTATGAATATCTAAGAGCTGCTAAAATTTCAGACTCCTGTAAGGTACGATGTAGAAGAAAAATGGTATCAAAAATTTGCATGTTCGTATAAAATTTCAGCTTTCTATCTTCAAAGGTGTAGAAGTTCTGTAAACATGTCCATAATAATTTGTTGATTCGTGTCTATAATAGGATAATATTCTTTTCCATAATATTCTTCTCCATAAGTTTATATTATAGCTTGTTTACGGACTGAATTAGGTACACTAAAAAGATCAAAATAGAAACAAACTGAATAAAAAATTAAAAATTTTATCTAAAAATTTGTTTAAACCGATCGAAACCAATGATGTAATAAAGGAAAATCAAAGTAAGATGTGTTTTAGTAAGAGGTGTGAAAAATTGGTCGAAAATACAGCTGTTTACCTCTAGTCCAGATTCTTAGATTTGTTTAATTTGAGTTGTTCCAACATTTTTTCTACAAAAATACATAATTCAAACTCCTTGTACAATACATGTCTTCTTTTTGGTATTAAAAATGTTTTGAAAATTGATTCCCGATGCAAATCTCTTAATATTGTTGTTATTGTTGAAAAAAGTTCAGTAAAACATTCCGAAAATTTTCATTCTTCTAGTTGTTATTTGCAGCTTTATGGTAAGAACTTATTCCATTAATTTTTTCTTAAATTCCTTCACATTAATTGGTGTAATTTTAGCTATTTTGTTATTAATTTTAAAATTTTGATTCAATTCTGATTATTTTTATAATATGTACAATATTTTTGATTGAAATTATAATTTTGACTTATGATGTTCATTCTGATTTTGAATTGAAAAGCAATTTTTAATTTTCATGAAAAAAAAAAATATCCTCATTAATATTTAAAAATAAAAATTTTCTTGAATATATTTATACTAAAATTGCGCGATTAAATTTTAGATTTTGTTTATATTCAAGTCGGGTAGGGTTTAGTTTGGGGTGTGTAATGGGAATCAATATTAGGTTTAGTTTATGTGTT
Organism: Condylostylus longicornis; assembly: GCF_029603195.1. Lineage (NCBI taxonomy): Eukaryota > Metazoa > Arthropoda > Insecta > Diptera > Dolichopodidae > Condylostylus > Condylostylus longicornis. Next base: position 29,367 of record NW_026578035.1, read on the forward strand.
AGGTTAGATTAAGTTGTTGAAACGTTTTCCATGTATATTCCCTTGAAACCGCAATATTATTCCCAAGGCTAGGAACAGTGTCTTGTCCACCCTATGTCCGGATTTAGGTCTTAATCTTTAAGAATTTTAAAATTTTGCCTTTTAATATGAAATATGGGGACCTCAGTTCAAATCCAAATTTTACATTTTGAAAAAAAAATTTTTTTTTTGTATGCAATAATTTTTTTTTTTTAATGAAATTTAATGAAATTTGGGTTTGCTATTTAAAGTTTCGGTTGTATTGTAGTGAATGAGTTCGAACCCAAATTTTGCCTACATTGTATTTAAACATAAAAATAAGAAAATAGGTGAAATATTTTTATTAAATCAAAATTATATTAACACTATTAACAGAAAAAAAGCAAGAATTAGTGTTTTGCCTCTCTCTAGGGGCCCAGGAAAGCAAGAAATTACAGTACAAAGTTGTACTGTAATTTTCATCTTTAGTATAAATTAAATAAACAAAATTAAATGAAAAAATCATTACAATTTTAATGATCATAATGATTTTAAAGTTTTTAAAATATAAATTTGTCAGAAATACCCTACATATTATGCATTTACGCTTATTAATGTAAAGTTTTAAGGTTTCATTGAGAAATTTTAGAAAACTAGTTTGTTTTTACATTTTGCAACATTATGAAGTTTGGAATTTATTTGAGACAATGAAATGATGAATGAATACGTTTCAAAATTATCAATTTTATTGTTGATATTTGAATATTTTCATCGTTTGTTCCAATTATTATTTAGGTAAACGGCAATAATTCGGTCCCATGCATATAATTTGCTTCTAAAAAAATTTACATTAAGTTACAAATCAAAATTAAATAGGTTTTTAAATTATTTTTTTACAATTAAGTTGATTTTCGAGTCCACAGCGCTTCCGATATAATTTTGAATTTATTATTTAGTTTTTGTGGAGCATGAATAGTTCAATTTTTTCAGAGAATGTTGTAATTTCACCTAAAATTTAAGAAAAAATATATTTTTTATTATTGTGGTTCTATGGTTTTTCTTCAGAGTTAGAAAAATGATTAAAAACATTTAAGACCGCTTTAGGTACATTCACTTAATACTCATTTTTCTCTTCAACAAGTGAAAATAATGCTTTTAAATACAGTCTATGTACACCTCCCACACTATTAAAAATATTTTCATTCATAAACGAAACGATTGCATATTATATTTAGGATGAGCGATTTATGCAGTCTTTGAAATAAAGCAAAAATTAATATAAAGAGGGGTTAACATAATGCTCAATTTTAATGGTTAATTGCATGAGCTAAGAAAAATAAAGATACTTTTTAGTGTCATGGAATTTACCGTTGGTTTTTTGCGTTTATAGAAATTTAAAAAAGCTCGTGGTTTTTAAAATATAAGGCGTCAAAAATTCAAATTTTACAAATTTCAAGATGCGATAAGTTGAGAAGGGGTGGAGACGGGAAAAAATGTTCTTCTAACGAAATAAAATATTTATGAATATCTAAGAGCTGCTAAAATTTCAGACTCCTGTAAGGTACGATGTAGAAGAAAAATGGTATCAAAAATTTGCATGTTCGTATAAAATTTCAGCTTTCTATCTTCAAAGGTGTAGAAGTTCTGTAAACATGTCCATAATAATTTGTTGATTCGTGTCTATAATAGGATAATATTCTTTTCCATAATATTCTTCTCCATAAGTTTATATTATAGCTTGTTTACGGACTGAATTAGGTACACTAAAAAGATCAAAATAGAAACAAACTGAATAAAAAATTAAAAATTTTATCTAAAAATTTGTTTAAACCGATCGAAACCAATGATGTAATAAAGGAAAATCAAAGTAAGATGTGTTTTAGTAAGAGGTGTGAAAAATTGGTCGAAAATACAGCTGTTTACCTTATACAATAAACTTAGAAGCAGTTTTTCTAGTCCAGATTCTTAGATTTGTTTAATTTGAGTTGTTCCAACATTTTTTCTACAAAAATACATAATTCAAACTCCTTGTACAATACATGTCTTCTTTTTGGTATTAAAAATGTTTTGAAAATTGATTCCCGATGCAAATCTCTTAATATTGTTGTTATTGTTGAAAAAAGTTCAGTAAAACATTCCGAAAATTTTCATTCTTCTAGTTGTTATTTGCAGCTTTATGGTAAGAACTTATTCCATTAATTTTTTCTTAAATTCCTTCACATTAATTGGTGTAATTTTAGCTATTTTGTTATTAATTTTAAAATTTTGATTCAATTCTGATTATTTTTATAATATGTACAATATTTTTGATTGAAATTATAATTTTGACTTATGATGTTCATTCTGATTTTGAATTGAAAAGCAATTTTTAATTTTCATGAAAAAAAAAAAAATATCCTCATTAATATTTAAAAATAAAAATTTTCTTGAATATATTTATACTAAAATTGCGCGATTAAATTATAGATTTTGTTTATATTCAAGTCGGGTAGGGTTTAGTTTGGGGTGTGTAATGGGAATCAATATTAGGTTTAGTTTATGTGTTAGGTTAGATTAAGTTGTTGAAACGTTTTCCATGTATATTCCCTTGAAACCGCAATATTATTCCCAAGGCTAGGAACAGTGTCTTGTCCACCCTATGTCCGGATTTAGGTCTTAATCTTTAAGAATTTTAAAATTTTGCCTTTTAATATGAAATATGGGGACCTCAGTTCAAATCCAAATTTTACATTTTGAAAAAAAAATTTTTTTTTTGTATGCAATAATTTTTTTTTTTTAATGAAATTTAATGAAATTTGGGTTTGCTATTTAAAGTTTCGGTTGTATTGTAGTGAATGAGTTCGAACCCAAATTTTGCCTACATTGTATTTAAACATAAAAATAAGAAAATAGGTGAAATATTTTTATTAAATCAAAATTATATTAACACTATTAACAGAAAAAAAGCAAGAATTAGTGTTTTGCCTCTCTCTAGGGGCCCAGGAAAGCAAGAAATTACAGTACAAAGTTGTACTGTAATTTTCATCTTTAGTATAAATTAAATAAACAAAATTAAATGAAAAAATCATTACAATTTTAATGATCATAATGATTTTAAAGTTTTTAAAATATAAATTTGTCAGAAATACCCTACATATTATGCATTTACGCTTATTAATGTAAAGTTTTAAGGTTTCATTGAGAAATTTTAGAAAACTAGTTTGTTTTTTCATTTTGCAACATTATGAAGTTTGGAATTTATTTGAGACAATGAAATGATGAATGAATACGTTTCAAAATTATCAATTTTATTGTTGATATTTGAATATTTTCATCGTTTGTTCCAATTATTATTTAGGTAAACGGCAATAATTCGGTCCCATGCATATAATTTGCTTCTAAAAAAATTTACATTAAGTTACAAATCAAAATTAAATAGGTTTTTAAATTATTTTTTTACAATTAAGTTGATTTTCGAGTCCACAGCGCTTCCGATATAATTTTGAATTTATTATTTAGTTTTTGTGGAGCATGAATAGTTCAATTTTTTCAGAGAATGTTGTAATTTCACCTAAAATTTAAGAAAAAATATATTTTTTATTATTGTGGTTCTATGGTTTTTCTTCAGAGTTAGAAAAATGATTAAAAACATTTAAGACCGCTTTAGGTACATTCACTTAATACTCATTTTTCTCTTCAACAAGTGAAAATAATGCTTTTAAATACAGTCTATGTACACCTCCCACACTATTAAAAATATTTTCATTCATAAACGAAACGATTGCATATTATATTTAGGATGAGCGATTTATGCAGTCTTTGAAATAAAGCAAAAATTAATATAAAGAGGGGTTAACATAATGCTCAATTTTAATGGTTAATTGCATGAGCTAAGAAAAATAAAGATACTTTTTAGTGTCATGGAATTTACCGTTGGTTTTTTGCGTTTATAGAAATTTAAAAAAGCTTGTGGTTTTTAAAATATAAGGCGTCAAAAATTCAAATTTTACAAATTTCAAGATGCGATAAGTTGAGAAGGGGTGGAGACGGGAAAAAATGTTCTTCTAACGAAATAAAATATTTATGAATATCTAAGAGCTGCTAAAATTTCAGACTCCTGTAAGGTACGATGTAGAAGAAAAATGGTATCAAAAATTTGCATGTTCGTATAAAATTTCAGCTTTCTATCTTCAAAGGTGTAGAAGTTCTGTAAACATGTCCATAATAATTTGTTGATTCGTGTCTATAATAGGATAATATTCTTTTCCATAATATTCTTCTCCATAAGTTTATATTATAGCTTGTTTACGGACTGAATTAGGTACACTAAAAAGATCAAAATAGAAACAAACTGAATAAAAAATTAAAAATTTTATCTAAAAATTTGTTTAAAACCGATCGAAACCAATGATGTAATAAAGGAAAATCAAAGTAAGATGTGTTTTAGTAAGAGGTGTGAAAAATTGGTCGAAAATACAGCTGTTTACCTTATACAATAAACTTAGAAGCAGTTTTTCTAGTCCAGATTCTTAGATTTGTTTAATTTGAGTTGTTCCAACATTTTTTCTACAAAAATACATAATTCAAACTCCTTGTACAATACATGTCTTCTTTTTGGTATTAAAAATGTTTTGAAAATTGATTCCCGATGCAAATCTCTTAATATTGTTGTTATTGTTGAAAAAAGTTCAGTAAAACATTCCGAAAATTTTCATTCTTCTAGTTGTTATTTGCAGCTTTATGGTAAGAACTTATTCCATTAATTTTTTCTTAAATTCCTTCACATTAATTGGTGTAATTTTAGCTATTTTGTTATTAATTTTAAAATTTTGATTCAATTCTGATTATTTTTATAATATGTACAATATTTTTGATTGAAATTATAATTTTGACTTATGATGTTCATTCTGATTTTGAATTGAAAAGCAATTTTTAATTTTCATGAAAAAAAAAAAATATCCTCATTAATATTTAAAAATAAAAATTTTCTTGAATATATTTATACTAAAATTGCGCGATTAAATTATAGATTTTGTTTATATTCAAGTCGGGTAGGGTTTAGTTTGGGGTGTGTAATGGGAATCAATATTAGGTTTAGTTTATGTGTTAGGTTAGATTAAGTTGTTGAAACGTTTTCCATGTATATTCCCTTGAAACCGCAATATTATTCCCAAGGCTAGGAACAGTGTCTTGTCCACCCTATGTCCGGATTTAGGTCTTAATCTTTAAGAATTTTAAAATTTTGCCTTTTAATATGAAATATGGGGACCTCAGTTCAAATCCAAATTTTACATTTTGAAAAAAAAATTTTTTTTTTGTATGCAATAATTTTTTTTTTTTAATGAAATTTAATGAAATTTGGGTTTGCTATTTAAAGTTTCGGTTGTATTGTAGTGAATGAGTTCGAACCCAAATTTTGCCTACATTGTATTTAAACATAAAAATAAGAAAATAGGTGAAATATTTTTATTAAATCAAAATTATATTAACACTATTAACAGAAAAAAAGCAAGAATTAGTGTTTTGCCTCTCTCTAGGGGCCCAGGAAAGCAAGAAATTACAGTACAAAGTTGTACTGTAATTTTCATCTTTAGTATAAATTAAATAAACAAAATTAAATGAAAAAATCATTACAATTTTAATGATCATAATGATTTTAAAGTTTTTAAAATATAAATTTGTCAGAAATACCCTACATATTATGCATTTACGCTTATTAATGTAAAGTTTTAAGGTTAGATTGAGAAATTTTAGAAAACTAGTTTGTTTTTACATTTTGCAACATTATGAAGTTTGGAATTTATTTGAGACAATGAAATGATGAATGAATACGTTTCAAAATTATCAATTTTATTGTTGATATTTGAATATTTTCATCGTTTGTTCCAATTATTATTTAGGTAAACGGCAATAATTCGGTCCCATGCATATAATTTGCTTCTAAAAAAATTTACATTAAGTTACAAATCAAAATTAAATAGGTTTTTAAATTATTTTTTTACAATTAAGTTGATTTTCGAGTCCACAGCGCTTCCGATATAATTTTGAATTTATTATTTAGTTTTTGTGGAGCATGAATAGTTCAATTTTTTCAGAGAATGTTGTAATTTCACCTAAAATTTAAGAAAAAATATATTTTTTATTATTGTGGTTCTATGGTTTTTCTTCAGAGTTAGAAAAATGATTAAAAACATTTAAGACCGCTTTAGGTACATTCACTTAATACTCATTTTTCTCTTCAACAAGTGAAAATAATGCTTTTAAATACAGTCTATGTACACCTCCCACACTATTAAAAATATTTTCATTCATAAACGAAACGATTGCATATTATATTTAGGATGAGCGATTTATGCAGTCTTTGAAATAAAGCAAAAATTAATATAAAGAGGGGTTAACATAATGCTCAATTTTAATGGTTAATTGCATGAGCTAAGAAAAATAAAGATACTTTTTAGTGTCATGGAATTTACCGTTGGTTTTTTGCGTTTATAGAAATTTAAAAAAGCTTGTGGTTTTTAAAATATAAGGCGTCAAAAATTCAAATTTTACAAATTTCAAGATGCGATAAGTTGAGAAGGGGTGGAGACGGGAAAAAATGTTCTTCTAACGAAATAAAATATTTATGAATATCTAAGAGCTGCTAAAATTTCAGACTCCTGTAAGGTACGATGTAGAAGAAAAATGGTATCAAAAATTTGCATGTTCGTATAAAATTTCAGCTTTCTATCTTCAAAGGTGTAGAAGTTCTGTAAACATGTCCATAATAATTTGTTGATTCGTGTCTATAATAGGATAATATTCTTTTCCATAATATTCTTCTCCATAAGTTTATATTATAGCTTGTTTACGGACTGAATTAGGTACACTAAAAAGATCAAAATAGAAACAAACTGAATAAAAAATTAAAAATTTTATCTAAAAATTTGTTTAAACCGATCGAAACCAATGATGTAATAAAGGAAAATCAAAGTAAGATGTGTTTTAGTAAGAGGTGTGAAAAATTGGTCGAAAATACAGCTGTTTACCTTATACAATAAACTTAGAAGCAGTTTTTCTAGTCCAGATTCTTAGATTTGTTTAATTTGAGTTGTTCCAACATTTTTTCTACAAAAATACATAATTCAAACTCCTTGTACAATACATGTCTTCTTTTTGGTATTAAAAATGTTTTGAAAATTGATTCCCGATGCAAATCTCTTAATATTGTTGTTATTGTTGAAAAAAGTTCAGTAAAACATTCCGAAAATTTTCATTCTTCTAGTTGTTATTTGCAGCTTTATGGTAAGAACTTATTCCATTAATTTTTTCTTAAATTCCTTCACATTAATTGGTGTAATTTTAGCTATTTTGTTATTAATTTTAAAATTTTGATTCAATTCTGATTATTTTTATAATATGTACAATATTTTTGATTGAAATTATAATTTTGACTTATGATGTTCATTCTGATTTTGAATTGAAAAGCAATTTTTAATTTTCATGAAAAAAAAAAAATATCCTCATTAATATTTAAAAATAAAAATTTTCTTGAATATATTTATACTAAAATTGCGCGATTAAATTTTAGATTTTGTTTATATTCAAGTCGGGTAGGGTTTAGTTTGGGGTGTGTAATGGGAATCAATATTAGGTTTAGTTTATGTGTTAGGTTAGATTAAGTTGTTGAAACGTTTTCCATGTATATTCCCTTGAAACCGCAATATTATTCCCAAGGCTAGGAACAGTGTCTTGTCCACCCTATGTCCGGATTTAGGTCTTAATCTTTAAGAATTTTAAAATTTTGCCTTTTAATATGAAATATGGGGACCTCAGTTCAAATCCAAATTTTACATTTTGAAAAAAAAATTTTTTTTTTGTATGCAATAATTTTTTTTTTTTAATGAAATTTAATGAAATTTGGGTTTGCTATTTAAAGTTTCGGTTGTATTGTAGTGAATGAGTTCGAACCCAAATTTTGCCTACATTGTATTTAAACATAAAAATAAGAAAATAGGTGAAATATTTTTATTAAATCAAAATTATATTAACACTATTAACAGAAAAAAAGCAAGAATTAGTGTTTTGCCTCTCTCTAGGGGCCCAGGAAAGCAAGAAATTACAGTACAAAGTTGTACTGTAATTTTCATCTTTAGTATAAATTAAATAAACAAAATTAAATGAAAAAATCATTACAATTTTAATGATCATAATGATTTTAAAGTTTTTAAAATATAAATTTGTCAGAAATACCCTACATATTATGCATTTACGCTTATTAATGTAAAGTTTTAAGGTTTCATTGAGAAATTTTAGAAAACTAGTTTGTTTTTACATTTTGCAACATTATGAAGTTTGGAATTTATTTGAGACAATGAAATGATGAATGAATACGTTTCAAAATTATCAATTTTATTGTTGATATTTGAATATTTTCATCGTTTGTTCCAATTATTATTTAGGTAAACGGCAATAATTCGGTCCCATGCATATAATTTGCTTCTAAAAAAATTTACATTAAGTTACAAATCAAAATTAAATAGGTTTTTAAATTATTTTTTTACAATTAAGTTGATTTTCGAGTCCACAGCGCTTCCGATATAATTTTGAATTTATTATTTAGTTTTTGTGGAGCATGAATAGTTCAATTTTTTCAGAGAATGTTGTAATTTCACCTAAAATTTAAGAAAAAATATATTTTTTATTATTGTGGTTCTATGGTTTTTCTTCAGAGTTAGAAAAATGATTAAAAACATTTAAGACCGCTTTAGGTACATTCACTTAATACTCATTTTTCTCTTCAACAAGTGAAAATAATGCTTTTAAATACAGTCTATGTACACCTCCCACACTATTAAAAATATTTTCATTCATAAACGAAACGATTGCATATTATATTTAGGATGAGCGATTTATGCAGTCTTTGAAATAAAGCAAAAATTAATATAAAGAGGGGTTAACATAATGCTCAATTTTAATGGTTAATTGCATGAGCTAAGAAAAATAAAGATACTTTTTAGTGTCATGGAATTTACCGTTGGTTTTTTGCGTTTATAGAAATTTAAAAAAGCTTGTGGTTTTTAAAATATAAGGCGTCAAAAATTCAAATTTTACAAATTTCAAGATGCGATAAGTTGAGAAGGGGTGGAGACGGGAAAAAATGTTCTTCTAACGAAATAAAATATTTATGAATATCTAAGAGCTGCTAAAATTTCAGACTCCTGTAAGGTACGATGTAGAAGAAAAATGGTATCAAAAATTTGCATGTTCGTATAAAATTTCAGCTTTCTATCTTCAAAGGTGTAGAAGTTCTGTAAACATGTCCATAATAATTTGTTGATTCGTGTCTATAATAGGATAATATTCTTTTCCATAATATTCTTCTCCATAAGTTTATATTATAGCTTGTTTACGGACTGAATTAGGTACACTAAAAAGATCAAAATAGAAACAAACTGAATAAAAAATTAAAAATTTTATCTAAAAATTTGTTTAATCCGATCGAAACCAATGATGTAATAAAGGAAAATCAAAGTAAGATGTGTTTTAGTAAGAGGTGTGAAAAATTGGTCGAAAATACAGCTGTTTACCTTATACAATAAACTTAGAAGCAGTTTTTCTAGTCCAGATTCTTAGATTTGTTTAATTTGAGTTGTTCCAACATTTTTTCTACAAAAATACATAATTCAAACTCCTTGTACAATACATGTCTTCTTTTTGGTATTAAAAATGTTTTGAAAATTGATTCCCGATGCAAATCTCTTAATATTGTTGTTATTGTTGAAAAAAGTTCAGTAAAACATTCCGAAAATTTTCATTCTTCTAGTTGTTATTTGCAGCTTTATGGTAAGAACTTATTCCATTAATTTTTTCTTAAATTCCTTCACATTAATTGGTGTAATTTTAGCTATTTTGTTATTAATTTTAAAATTTTGATTCAATTCTGATTATTTTTATAATATGTACAATATTTTTGATTGAAATTATAATTTTGACTTATGATGTTCATTCTGATTTTGAATTGAAAAGCAATTTTTAATTTTCATGAAAAAAAAAAAATATCCTCATTAATATTTAAAAATAAAAATTTTCTTGAATATATTTATACTAAAATTGCGCGATTAAATTATAGATTTTGTTTATATTCAAGTCGGGTAGGGTTTAGTTTGGGGTGTGTAATGGGAATCAATATTAGGTTTAGTTTATGTGTTAGGTTAGATTAAGTTGTTGAAACGTTTTCCATGTATATTCCCTTGAAACCGCAATATTATTCCCAAGGCTAGGAACAGTGTCTTGTCCACCCCTATGTCCGGATTTAGGTCTTAATCTTTAAGAATTTTAAAATTTTGCCTTTTAATATGAAATATGGGGACCTCAGTTCAAATCCAAATTTTACATTTTGAAAAAAAAATTTTTTTTTTGTATGCAATAATTTTTTTTTTTTAATGAAATTTAATGAAATTTGGGTTTGCTATTTAAAGTTTCGGTTGTATTGTAGTGAATGAGTTCGAACCCAAATTTTGCCTACATTGTATTTAAACATAAAAATAAGAAAATAGGTGAAATATTTTTATTAAATCAAAATTATATTAACACTATTAACAGAAAAAAAGCAAGAATTAGTGTTTTGCCTCTCTCTAGGGGCCCAGGAAAGCAAGAAATTACAGTACAAAGTTGTACTGTAATTTTCATCTTTAGTATAAATTAAATAAACAAAATTAAATGAAAAAATCATTACAATTTTAATGATCATAATGATTTTAAAGTTTTTAAAATATAAATTTGTCAGAAATACCCTACATATTATGCATTTACGCTTATTAATGTAAAGTTTTAAGGTTTCATTGAGAAATTTTAGAAAACTAGTTTGTTTTTACATTTTGCAACATTATGAAGTTTGGAATTTATTTGAGACAATGAAATGATGAATGAATACGTTTCAAAATTATCAATTTTATTGTTGATATTTGAATATTTTCATCGTTTGTTCCAATTATTATTTAGGTAAACGGCAATAATTCGGTCCCATGCATATAATTTGCTTCTAAAAAAATTTACATTAAGTTACAAATCAAAATTAAATAGGTTTTTAAATTATTTTTTTACAATTAAGTTGATTTTCGAGTCCACAGCGCTTCCGATATAATTTTGAATTTATTATTTAGTTTTTGTGGAGCATGAATAGTTCAATTTTTTCAGAGAATGTTGTAATTTCACCTAAAATTTAAGAAAAAATATATTTTTTATTATTGTGGTTCTATGGTTTTTCTTCAGAGTTAGAAAAATGATTAAAAACATTTAAGACCGCTTTAGGTACATTCACTTAATACTCATTTTTCTCTTCAACAAGTGAAAATAATGCTTTTAAATACAGTCTATGTACACCTCCCACACTATTAAAAATATTTTCATTCATAAACGAAACGATTGCATATTATATTTAGGATGAGCGATTTATGCAGTCTTTGAAATAAAGCAAAAATTAATATAAAGAGGGGTTAACATAATGCTCAATTTTAATGGTTAATTGCATGAGCTAAGAAAAATAAAGATACTTTTTAGTGTCATGGAATTTACCGTTGGTTTTTTGCGTTTATAGAAATTTAAAAAAGCTTGTGGTTTTTAAAATATAAGGCGTCAAAAATTCAAATTTTACAAATTTCAAGATGCGATAAGTTGAGAAGGGGTGGAGACGGGAAAAAATGTTCTTCTAACGAAATAAAATATTTATGAATATCTAAGAGCTGCTAAAATTTCAGACTCCTGTAAGGTACGATGTAGAAGAAAAATGGTATAAAAAATTTGCATGTTCGTATAAAATTTCAGCTTTCTATCTTCAAAGGTGTAGAAGTTCTGTAAACATGTCCATAATAATTTGTTGATTCGTGTCTATAATAGGATAATATTCTTTTCCATAATATTCTTCTCCATAAGTTTATATTATAGCTTGTTTACGGACTGAATTAGGTACACTAAAAAGATCAAAATAGAAACAAACTGAATAAAAAATTAAAAATTTTATCTAAAAATTTGTTTAAACCGATCGAAACCAATGATGTAATAAAGGAAAATCAAAGTAAGATGTGTTTTAGTAAGAGGTGTGAAAAATTGGTCGAAAATACAGCTGTTTACCTTATACAATAAACTTAGAAGCAGTTTTTCTAGTCCAGATTCTTAGATTTGTTTAATTTGAGTTGTTCCAACATTTTTTCTACAAAAATACATAATTCAAACTCCTTGTACAATACATGTCTTCTTTTTGGTATTAAAAATGTTTTGAAAATTGATTCCCGATGCAAATCTCTTAATATTGTTGTTATTGTTGAAAAAAGTTCAGTAAAACATTCCGAAAATTTTCATTCTTCTAGTTGTTATTTGCAGCTTTATGGTAAGAACTTATTCCATTAATTTTTTCTTAAATTCCTTCACATTAATTGGTGTAATTTTAGCTATTTTGTTATTAATTTTAAAATTTTGATTCAATTCTGATTATTTTTATAATATGTACAATATTTTTGATTGAAATTATAATTTTGACTTATGATGTTCATTCTGATTTTGAATTGAAAAGCAATTTTTAATTTTCATGAAAAAAAAAAAATATCCTCATTAATATTTAAAAATAAAAATTTTCTTGAATATATTTATACTAAAATTGCGCGATTAAATTTTAGATTTTGTTTATATTCAAGTCGGGTAGGGTTTAGTTTGGGGTGTGTAATGGGAATCAATATTAGGTTTAGTTTATGTGTTAGGTTAGATTAAGTTGTTGAAACGTTTTCCATGTATATTCCCTTGAAACCGCAATATTATTCCCAAGGCTAGGAACAGTGTCTTGTCCACCCTATGTCCGGATTTAGGTCTTAATCTTTAAGAATTTTAAAATTTTGCCTTTTAATATGAAATATGGGGACCTCAGTTCAAATCCAAATTTTACATTTTGAAAAAAAAATTTTTTTTTTGTATGCAATAATTTTTTTTTTTTAATGAAATTTAATGAAATTTGGGTTTGCTATTTAAAGTTTCGGTTGTATTGTAGTGAATGAGTTCGAACCCAAATTTTGCCTACATTGTATTTAAACATAAAAATAAGAAAATAGGTGAAATATTTTTATTAAATCAAAATTATATTAACACTATTAACAGAAAAAAAGCAAGAATTAGTGTTTTGCCTCTCTCTAGGGGCCCAGGAAAGCAAGAAATTACAGTACAAAGTTGTACTGTAATTTTCATCTTTAGTATAAATTAAATAAACAAAATTAAATGAAAAAATCATTACAATTTTAATGATCATAATGATTTTAAAGTTTTTAAAATATAAATTTGTCAGAAATACCCTACATATTATGCATTTACGCTTATTAATGTAAAGTTTTAAGGTTTCATTGAGAAATTTTAGAAAACTAGTTTGTTTTTACATTTTGCAACATTATGAAGTTTGGAATTTATTTGAGACAATGAAATGATGAATGAATACGTTTCAAAATTATCAATTTTATTGTTGATATTTGAATATTTTCATCGTTTGTTCCAATTATTATTTAGGTAAACGGCAATAATTCGGTCCCATGCATATAATTTGCTTCTAAAAAAATTTACATTAAGTTACAAATCAAAATTAAATAGGTTTTTAAATTATTTTTTTACAATTAAGTTGATTTTCGAGTCCACAGCGCTTCCGATATAATTTTGAATTTATTATTTAGTTTTTGTGGAGCATGAATAGTTCAATTTTTTCAGAGAATGTTGTAATTTCACCTAAAATTTAAGAAAAAATATATTTTTTATTATTGTGGTTCTATGGTTTTTCTTCAGAGTTAGAAAAATGATTAAAAACATTTAAGACCGCTTTAGGTACATTCACTTAATACTCATTTTTCTCTTCAACAAGTGAAAATAATGCTTTTAAATACAGTCTATGTACACCTCCCACACTATTAAAAATATTTTCATTCATAAACGAAACGATTGCATATTATATTTAGGATGAGCGATTTATGCAGTCTTTGAAATAAAGCAAAAATTAATATAAAGAGGGGTTAACATAATGCTCAATTTTAATGGTTAATTGCATGAGCTAAGAAAAATAAAGATACTTTTTAGTGTCATGGAATTTACCGTTGGTTTTTTGCGTTTATAGAAATTTAAAAAAGCTTGTGGTTTTTAAAATATAAGGCGTCAAAAATTCAAATTTTACAAATTTCAAGATGCGATAAGTTGAGAAGGGGTGGAGACGGGAAAAAATGTTCTTCTAACGAAATAAAATATTTATGAATATCTAAGAGCTGCTAAAATTTCAGACTCCTGTAAGGTACGATGTAGAAGAAAAATGGTATAAAAAATTTGCATGTTCGTATAAAATTTCAGCTTTCTATCTTCAAAGGTGTAGAAGTTCTGTAAACATGTCCATAATAATTTGTTGATTCGTGTCTATAATAGGATAATATTCTTTTCCATAATATTCTTCTCCATAAGTTTATATTATAGCTTGTTTACGGACTGAATTAGGTACACTAAAAAGATCAAAATAGAAACAAACTGAATAAAAAATTAAAAATTTTATCTAAAAATTTGTTTAAACCGATCGAAACCAATGATGTAATAAAGGAAAATCAAAGTAAGATGTGTTTTAGTAAGAGGTGTGAAAAATTGGTCGAAAATACAGCTGTTTACCTTATACAATAAACTTAGAAGCAGTTTTTCTAGTCCAGATTCTTAGATTTGTTTAATTTGAGTTGTTCCAACATTTTTTCTACAAAAATACATAATTCAAACTCCTTGTACAATACATGTCTTCTTTTTGGTATTAAAAATGTTTTGAAAATTGATTCCCGATGCAAATCTCTTAATATTGTTGTTATTGTTGAAAAAAGTTCAGTAAAACATTCCGAAAATTTTCATTCTTCTAGTTGTTATTTGCAGCTTTATGGTAAGAACTTATTCCATTAATTTTTTCTTAAATTCCTTCACATTAATTGGTGTAATTTTAGCTATTTTGTTATTAATTTTAAAATTTTGATTCAATTCTGATTATTTTTATAATATGTACAATATTTTTGATTGAAATTATAATTTTGACTTATGATGTTCATTCTGATTTTGAATTGAAAAGCAATTTTTAATTTTCATGAAAAAAAAAAAATATCCTCATTAATATTTAAAAATAAAAATTTTCTTGAATATATTTATACTAAAATTGCGCGATTAAATTTTAGATTTTGTTTATATTCAAGTCGGGTAGGGTTTAGTTTGGGGTGTGTAATGGGAATCAATATTAGGTTTAGTTTATGTGTTAGGTTAGATTAAGTTGTTGAAACGTTTTCCATGTATATTCCCTTGAAACCGCAATATTATTCCCAAGGCTAGGAACAGTGTCTTGTCCACCCTATGTCCGGATTTAGGTCTTAATCTTTAAGAATTTTAAAATTTTGCCTTTTAATATGAAATATGGGGACCTCAGTTCAAATCCAAATTTTACATTTTGAAAAAAAAATTTTTTTTTTGTATGCAATAATTTTTTTTTTAATGAAATTTAATGAAATTTGGGTTTGCTATTTAAAGTTTCGGTTGTATTGTAGTGAATGAGTTCGAACCCAAATTTTGCCTACATTGTATTTAAACATAAAAATAAGAAAATAGGTGAAATATTTTTATTAAATCAAAATTATATTAACACTATTAACAGAAAAAAGCAAGAGTTCCATCCGCCCTCCCCCTTCACCCCCTCCCAAGATGCAATGTGACCATTCTTTGCAAAATGGTACTACATCTAATGGGGGTAATTGTTATTAACTTTTCGTGGTATAAATATTCTTTATAAATTTATTTTTGGAAGTGTGAGTTATAACAAGAATTGCACATTTCATTAACAAAATTTTTAAGGTTAATACAATCTACATTGCTTTATGAGAAAATATACGTATTTATTTAGTTATGTGTTCTTTTCGCGATTTGCTGTAAATTAATGTTTTAATAGGGAAAACATAAATATACATTGAATTTCTTGACACTAAATTTTTGAAACAAAATTTAATAAGAAAATGTTAGTTAAACTTTTACAAATAGGATATTTTTCAAAAAAAAAAAAAATTTAAGGGTAGAAACTCGCTGATATTGATTTTTTTCGGTAAAACTTTTTTAATTCGATTTTAAATAAAAAAAAAAAAATGTCAATAAAAAAACTAGTTCATCTGACAATCCGCATTTTTCAGGTTTCGAACCTGAGACCCCTTGCATAATCGTATGCTATACACGTTATCCTAAATATTATTAGTATTAACTAATTATACATTCACGTATTTTGTTCGTATATACATTATAGAATCCAAATACATACATATGTACATGGATTCTAACTAGTATATAAGAATTCCTCGCTTAAAGTGCCTGTTGTCGACGGTAATTTACAATTTTGAACGACTTAACTTAAACGAGGTTCTATAGTAAATTACCCAGAACATATCGAATCTAAAAGGAGCTAATTATCTGTTTAATTATGCACTTTTTGTACCCTGCACCTTCGTGAAGGGTATATTCACTTTGGTATCAAGTTTGTAGCCACTTGAAGGAGTCGTCTCCGGTGTAGACATATATATACTTACGTATCTCAAGATTTCGCGTAAGAAAAGTTGTATTTTTTTTATACGTGGATTAAAACACTTTTTTAGTTTTTGTATTCAAAAAGTTTTTTTTTATTCAAACTTGTTGATACCACGTATGGCTTCTTAGAACTAACTTACTTTTTATTTTCTATTAACTTTCATTCCCAATATTTTTATTCAAAGTAAAAATTGCTTGATAGGCAATTTTTGTTTGTTATTTAAAATTCATAATTATAATTTACTTAAAATTTTATGTAATTCGATAAATTGCAAACGGATGTTACATAACGCGTCGCGAATGTTTATTTTAAAAAGTGCAAGTAGAATTTTATTACGAAAGGAAAGAAAAATTTATTTTATTTGATAAAAACAATTTTTGTTTATTGGAAAGGTAGAGGGCAATCTTTATTTGAATTTGTTATGGGCAATTCTGTTTCACTACACGTATCATGTAGAGTAAAGCATGGTGGTGACGTAACACCTCCGCCCTTAAGATCCGACTCCGTGCGGATTTTATTAAAAACAACATTTAATTTGGGTTTTGAAGAGTTAAGGTTACATTTAAAATAGATCATAAGAAAAAAAATTACGATTAAAATTACTACTATTATACAATCGGTCCCAACACTCGAGTACCATTTCACTGTGTGAGAGTATTCCAATTGTTCTATTATTTCAGTATTGTTAATGTGTTTGAGGTATAGATCTTCTAAATTAAATTCGGTTTTTATTTTTTCGATCGTTATGTCTCGTTCTATATACGGCAATATTTTGGCTGAATATTGTTTTTGATAACTTTCCTGCATAAAATTATCGATAGCAACTTTGCAATTTACGAACTTTACAATATTATTACCTTTTATTTTAAATTCTTTTTGTTGTTCACAATTATTGATTAATAAGGTTTGTTCTAAGTTTTTTGTTACAATTACATTGTCTGTTAATAAAAAAATATCCTTAGTTAAATTCTTAAAGTAATTACATTTCATTTTCTTTATGTTTAGTAAATTTGCTATACAACTATCATTAAAGCTTTTTAGATCTGTTTTTGTTATAATTTTTTTCTCAGTATTTTCAAAAACATTTTGCTTGCAAGTAATTATTTTGTTTATTTTGGTATCTAATTCTAAGCTATTATTTTTATTTGGAATTTTTACAATTAAAGTTTTAAAACAGGTTTCTTGTGAAAAAATTGGGATTGAAAGCGTAAAAATAATATTGTTTTCTTTAAATAACACTGCATTTTTTATAAATGGTAACATTTCTATAGTAATATTTAAAAATTTAATTTCTTCATAAGTAAGAATATTTTTTGATAATATTTCAAGTCTACTGGCTAATATAATTTCTTTAAAATTTTTTATTTGGTTTAATATGGTATTAATATTCTCATTTAACTCTAATTTAATAGTTAACAATTCTAATTTTAAATCAATTTTTGTTATATCATTCTTTAATTCATCAATACTTTCTTTAATTTTACTTTGGACATTATTAATATGATCGGTTATGTTTTGAATTTGATCCGATAATTTTGTATTAATGTAGACTTGTTGGTTCAAATTTTTAGTTATTTTATCATTATTGCCTTTTAATATGTCAAAGTGTTGCTCTATTTCTACTCTGTCGTCGTCGTCCATTACACCGGCCAAAATATGAAGACCGCTACCAACAAAATTAAACAAACCCCTTTTGTGTACATGATGGGGAATTAGTGTCTTAAATTCTTGTTTTAAATGTTCAAAATTGTGTAAAAGATTAGGTTTTTTTATGAAGGTGGATTATATTAGTTTGAATTTTGTTAATAGTTTCCTCATATAAATTTAAATCTACTACATGCAATATTTTTTCGAAATTTCTTACAATTTTTAATTCGGAGTCTTGTAATAAGATATAACCATTTCCATTTTGTACTTCGTTAATTTCGATATATGAGCAATTAATGTGAGCTATGTTGCATAATACGATTATAATAAAAATAAGAGCTGAAAGAGTACAAAATCGTTTCAGTAAGAATTTATATCTGATGTAATATGATTAAGTAGAAATTTTGTTGTCAATTTTAAAAGATTAATAAGTTTAAAATTATTTTTTTTCGAATTAGTGCTGACATAAGCTAAAATGGTTTTATAAATATTTCAGAATCTTATTATTGTTTTGTTTTTTTTTTTTTTATTTTGCTTTTAAAATAAATATTACAGAGTTGTTGTTAGTATTGTTAGTTATTATAGATTTTTATTTAGACGTTAAAATCAGAAAATTTCATGATAGAATTATGATGTATGGACTTATATGCATTTAATCAAAGTAACGAGAGTTATTGTATAAAAATGTAACGAAAAATCAAATCTAAAACTGTCAATTTTGTTAATCATATGGCACTTTGATGTTGTAAAATTTGTTAGGTTAAAAATTTTATAGAAGAAGAACTTTTGTCCTAATTTTGAAATTTTAATTTTTTCCTGAATTGATTGAAATAACGAGGATAGCTTTCGTTATCAATCCCGAAATGAGAATCACTTTCTTTCTCGATCTTAACTTTTTTATGCAGAGGTTGAAGTTTGGTAATTCTATTAAGTTTAAGATAAGTAGATGCTTTTTCTTTTTTTCGTTTTTTATTAATACTATTAATTTTTTTGATTTTAGATGATAATAATTTTTTGTGAATGGCAGGGTAATCTGTAGTTTTTACGATACCGTTTACAAAATCAATAGGTTTTCTGCCTGTGGAGGAATGGATTGTTTCGTTGTAAATTTTTACACTTTTTATAACTGGATCTTCATCCATAGGTAAATTTTCTTCTTTTTGTATTGCGTATAAAATTCTGATATGCTCATTTAACGTATTGTGGAATCTTTCGATATCCGCGTTACTTGAGTGGTTATTGGGTGTGGTAAAATGTATCGTAATCCCCTCATTTTCTAAAAAGTTTTTGAAATTCAAACTGTTAAAACCCTTTTCTTGATCTGTTATAATTTTTTTAGGTTTGCCAGAAGATGAGATGTATTGCATAAAAGCATTTTTTAAATCTATCCAATTTCTGGACTTAATTGGCATTACGTGTGCATGTTTTGAAAATTTGTCGATTACCGTTAGGTAAGCATTTCCTTTGCTTCTAAACCAAATATCGAGATGGATTATTTCCAGTGGTTTACAAGGAGTTTCAGTAATTTTTAGTGGTAGATTTAAGGGTTTTCGTTCATATTTTGCTACATTACATATGTGGCAATTATTTAGTAGTTTTTGGATTTCTTGTTTTAATTTAGGATAGTAATATTTATTCTTTAAATTTTGATAGACATTATTGATACCCCTGTGATTTGATTTTTGGTGTTGGTCAAGAATAAGTTCTTGCAATTCATGTCGGCATAAAATGTCCTCAAGTAGAAATGAACATTTATTTAATTTTAATAGTCTATTTTTTGAAAAATGTTTTAAATAAACGTTTTGAAATTTATTGTATGTTGGTAGGTCATCAATCATGATACCAATTATTCCCTTATATGGTATATGATCTTTTAAAATGTTAATCATGAAATTTTCATCCGGTTTAGGATGGTAAAATATTTTTCTTGTTCTATCGTAGACCTTTTTTACTCTAGTTTGAATGTGGGGCCCAATGTTAATAATAATTTGTGTTTTGTACACATTTAGAGGTAATTCAGAAATAGGGATGTATTCTGTACTATCCCCTTGCGCAGAATGAATAGTAGCATTAGTTGAGCGTATTTCCACATCATCCAAATAATTTTCATTTGGACCATTATTTGAATTAGTTTCTACGTTTTCATTAGTGTCTATAGTCGCGTGTACAGAACTGATTTCATCTACTTCAATATCGTTAGTATTATTGTTACGTGCCAAAAATATTTCATTTTGAAATATTGCAGTATCTTGTAGAGGTACAGGAACGCAATAATCCTTTTCTTCATTTTCATTGAAGCATAAAGGGATCTCGTTACCTGTATTCAATTTTAAAATTCTATTTTTATAGCTGATTTCAGCTTCGAACGGCAATAGAATATTATTGCCTATAAGCCCATCGAATTTATCATGGAATTTTAATTCTAAGAATTCTATTTTTTTATTTGAATCAAATTCAATAAAACTATCTATTGTAACTTTATTTCTACATTCTATTAAATTGGTTAATGTTTTTACATTGATTGGTTTTATTTCGGATTTGTAAATAGGATTACAAATACCTGTGTTGATGATGCTCATTGAAGCACCAGAATCTATTAAAAATATTAAAGGTCTTCCCTTTGATTGAACTTTTATATAAGGAAGCTTCGATGTTTTTCCGAGGCTTGCGAGTGAAAAATTTTCTATTTCAAAGTTTCCTTTCGATTTACTAACTTCCAAGTTATTTACTCTACGCGTGGTACTCGTATCGACCTCCATTGGTTCGATGCGTTGAGTACCATGCGAGTTAAAATTAGAATTTGTTCTATTAAAACTATGATTATTTCTGTTATTAGTACTACTATTACTAATCTGATTAGTTCTACTACTACCGTTAAAATTACCATTTTGTAAATTTTGGTTAGTATAATGTTTTTTTAAATGTTCATTATTTCTGTTTCGGTTAATGTTACTAAAATTATTATGATTAAAATTGTTTGCCCTATTAGAATTATTTTGGTTATTAGGCCTATAGAAATTGTGTGTGGGTGGTTTGTTCAAACTTGTTTTATTTCTGAAAGGACTGTAGTATGCATAGTTGCATTCATGCAAAATATCCATTGCTTCTTCTATTGTAGCCGGATTTCTGCAATATAAAATGGAACGCATTGGTTCCGGTAACTTGTCTTTGAAAATTTTTAAAGCAGTTTCGATATTTATGGCGGTTGTAAAAACTGAGTTAGGATCAGCCTTTACCTTATTATTGAGTCGCCTCAATATCTTTTTAATTTCATTGAACAAGTCTACACTATGAGTAGTAAAACTGACTGCTCTTAGTTCATCATAAATTTGCAAAGCAGTTTTACTATCTCCAAAATTATTAATCAAAACGGATTTCATTTCCGACCAACTTTGAATATTATTATTAATTTCTAACACTTCCCTAGCACTACCTATAACTTTACTTCTTACTTTATTTAATAAAATTTTTTGACTACTAGTATCATATCTTAATATTAAAGGACAAATATCGTCCACTAATTCTATAAAAGAATAAAGTTCCTCACCTTTTCCGTTAAATTCTGGTAAATTTTGGATGTACTGCATCGGATCTATCGTTAATTGCAGCGGAGCTGGAGTGTTGGCGGTAGCTGAAGATGTTGAAGCATCAGTGTTATTTGTTGCCATTTTGAATATTTCCTCGTATCTAATTGTCAGTCGCTTTTCTTTTCTGGAATCCACTTTTCACTTTTTTTTTTTTTCAATGTTCTTTTTTTTTTTTTTATTTAATTTTTATTTCTTTTTGTAATATTATTGTTGATTTGAGATTATTGATTTTTAATTTGAGATTATTGTTTTATTATTTTTATTTTATTAAAATTTTACTGGATGTTTAAGTTTTCCAGCATTAAAAGTTCAAAAAAAAATTTTCAATTTTTAGTTTCAGAAATTTTCTTTTTTTTATTTTTCAAGTTTATTTGAAAACTTTTATTTGAGTTCTATACCGTTTTTCAGACACAACTTTTATGCGAATCTTTTTATCTTTTTAGATCTTAGCGATTAAGATCCTCTACCGAACTGCGCCACTTACGTATCTCAAGATTTCGCGTAAGAAAAGTTGTATTTTTTTTATACGTGGATTAAAACACTTTTTTAGTTTTTGTATTCAAAAAGTTTTTTTTTATTCAAACTTGTTGATACCACGTATGGCTTCTTAGAACTAACTTACTTTTTATTTTCTATTAACTTTCATTCCCAATATTTTTATTCAAAGTAAAAATTGCTTGATAGGCAATTTTTGTTTGTTATTTAAAATTCATAATTATAATTTACTTAAAATTTTATGTAATTCGATAAATTGCAAACGGATGTTACATAACGCGTCGCGAATGTTTATTTTAAAAAGTGCAAGTAGAATTTTATTACGAAAGGAAAGAAAAATTTATTTTATTTGATAAAAACAATTTTTGTTTATTGGAAAGGTAGAGGGCAATCTTTATTTGAATTTGTTATGGGCAATTCTGTTTCACTACACGTATCATGTAGAGTAAAGCATGGTGGTGACGTAACAATATATATATTCTTGGTTTAGCCATGTCCGTCCGATCGCAAAATAACCCAAAACGAATAACGCAATCGGCACCAAACTTTCACAAGTTGTTTCTTTCATGCAAGCGACAGCTGCTACTGTAATTGGACCGAATCGAACAACGGGTTCGGGTAGCTGCCACACAACTCAAAGATGTTTTGTTTATATATTTCAAAAAATGATAAAGATCTTAATATCAAATTTTGCACAGATCTGTCCAATTACACTCTACATATGTTTTGAAAATTTTAATGGAATGACACATATAACCCTGAAATTTTCATGGAAGGCTTGATTGGTTCGGGTGGCTGCCGTACAACTTCAACAGCTAATTTTAAATAAAAGTACAAATAATGAAGCTAGATTCATAAAACTTGCAAGTCATGTGTCCAATTGTAGGTCACATATATCTCTGAAGTTTTGATAGAGTGGCTTGACAGGTTCGGCTCGTTGCCATATAACTCCAACAGCTAATTTTAAATAAACGTACAAATAATAAAGCTAGATTCATAAAACTTGCAAGTCATGTGTCCAATTGTAGGTCACATATATCTCTGAAGTTTTGATGGAGTGGCTTGACAGGTTCGGCTCGTTGCCATATAACTCTAACAGCTAATTTTAAATATTCGTACAAATAATAAAGCAAGATTCATAAAACTTGTCAGCCATGTGCCCAATTGTAGGTCACATATATCCCTAAAGTTTTGATGGAATAGCTTAACAGTTTATTTTTATAATATGTACAATATTTTTGATTGTAATTATAATTTTGACTTATGTTCATTCTGATTTTGAATTGAAAAGCAATTTTTAATTTTCATGAAAAAAAAAAAATATCCTCATTAATATTTAAAAATAAAAATTTTCTTGAATATATTTATACTAAAATTGCGCGATTAAATTATAGATTTTGTTTATATTCAAGTCGGGTAGGGTTTAGTTTGGGGTGTGTAATGGGAATCAATATTAGGTTTAGTTTATGTGTTAGGTTAGATTAAGTTGTTGAAACGTTTTCCATGTATATTCCCTTGAAACCGCAATATTATTCCCAAGGCTAGGAACAGTGTCTTGTCCACCCTATGTCCGGATTTAGGTCTTAATCTTTAAGAATTTTAAAATTTTGCCTTTTAATATGAAATATGGGGACCTCAGTTCAAATCCAAATTTTACATTTGGAAAAAAAATTTTTTTTTTTGTATGCAATAATTTTTTTTTTTAATGAAATTTAATGAAATTTGGGTTTGCTATTTAAAGTTTCGGTTGTATTGTAGTGAATGAGTTCGAACCCAAATTTTGCCTACATTGTATTTAAACATAAAAATAAGAAAATAGGTGAAATATTTTTATTAAATCAAAATTATATTAACACTATTAACAGAAAAAAAGCAAGAATTAGTGTTTTGCCTCTCTCTAGGGGCCCAGGAAAGCAAGAAATTACAGTACAAAGTTGTACTGTAATTTTCATCTTTAGTATAAATTAAATAAACAAAATTAAATGAAAAAATCATTACAATTTTAATGATCATAATGATTTTAAAGTTTTTAAAATATAAATTTGTCAGAAATACCCTACATATTATGCATTTACGCTTATTAATGTAAAGTTTTAAGGTTTCATTGAGAAATTTTATAAAACTAGTTTGTTTTTACATTTTGCAACATTATGAAGTTTGGAATTTATTTGAGACAATGAAATGATGAATGAATACGTTTCAAAATTATCAATTTTATTGTTGATATTTGAATATTTTCATCGTTTGTTCCAATTATTATTTAGGTAAACGGCAATAATTCGGTCCCATGCATATAATTTGCTTCTAAAAAAATTTACATTAAGTTACAAATCAAAATTAAATAGGTTTTTAAATTATTTTTTTACAATTAAGTTGATTTTCGAGTCCACAGCGCTTCCGATATAATTTTGAATTTATTATTTAGTTTTTGTGGAGCATGAATAGTTCAATTTTTTCAGAGAATGTTGTAATTTCACCTAAAATTTAAGAAAAAATATATTTTTTATTATTGTGGTTCTATGGTTTTTCTTCAGAGTTAGAAAAATGATTAAAAACATTTAAGACCGCTTTAGGTACATTCACTTAATACTCATTTTCTTGTTAGAGAAACTAAGTAACTAGCAACTATATAGAAACTATATAGAGAGAAACTAAGTATGTTAGCAAATTATTAGAAAATGCAATTTTAAAATATATACAATAATAAAGTTGGGCCAAACCAATGGTTTTTATTGTAGCACTTTTCTCTTCAACAAGTGAAAATAATGCTTTTAAATACAGTCTATGTACACCTCCCACACTATTAAAAATATTTTCATTCATAAACGAAACGATTGCATATTATATTTAGGATGAGCGATTTATGCAGTCTTTGAAATAAAGCAAAAATTAATATAAAGAGGGGTTAACATAATGCTCAATTTTAATGGTTAATTGCATGAGCTAAGAAAAATAAAGATACTTTTTAGTGTCATGGAATTTACCGTTGGTTTTTTGCGTTTATAGAAATTTATAAAAACTTGTGGTTTTTAAAATATAAGGCGTCAAAAATTCAAATTTTACAAATTTCAAGATGCGATAAGTTGAGAAGGGGTGGAGACGGGAAAAAATGTTCTTCTAACGAAATAAAATATTTATGAATATCTAAGAGCTGCTAAAATTTCAGACTCCTGTAAGGTACGATGTAGAAGAAAAATGGTATCAAAAATTTGCATGTTCGTATAAAATTTCAGCTTTCTATCTTCAAAGGTGTAGAAGTTCTGTAAACATGTCCATAATAATTTGTTGATTCGTGTCTATAATAGGATAATATTCTTTTCCATAATATTCTTCTCCATAAGTTTATATTATAGCTTGTTTACGGACTGAATTAGGTACACTAAAAAGATCAAAATAGAAACAAACTGAATAAAAAATTAAAAATTTTATCTAAAAATTTGTTTAAACCGATCGAAACCAATGATGTAATAAAGGAAAATCAAAGTAAGATGTGTTTTAGTAAGAGGTGTGAAAAATTGGTCGAAAATACAGCTGTTTACCTTATACAATAAACTTAGAAGCAGTTTTTCTAGTCCAGATTCTTAGATTTGTTTAATTTGAGTTGTTCCAACATTTTTTCTACAAAAATACATAATTCAAACTCCTTGTACAATACATTGTCTTCTTTTTGGTATTAAAAATGTTTTGAAAATTGATTCCCGATGCAAATCTCTTAATATTGTTGTTATTGTTGAAAAAAGTTCAGTAAAACATTTCGAAAATTTTCATTCTTCTAGTTGTTATTTGCAGCTTTATGGTAAGAACTTATTCCATTAATTTTTTCTTAAATTCCTTCACATTAATTGGTGTAATTTTAGCTATTTTGTTATTAATTTTAAAATTTTGATTCAATTCTGATTATTTTTATAATATGTACAATATTTTTGATTGAAATTATAATTTTGACTTATGATGTTCATTCTGATTTTGAATTGAAAAGCAATTTTTAATTTTCATGAAAAAAAAAAAATATCCTCATTAATATTTAAAAATAAAAATTTTCTTGAATATATTTATACTAAAATTGCGCGATTAAATTATAGATTTTGTTTATATTCAAGTCGGGTAGGGTTTAGTTTGGGGTGTGTAATGGGAATCAATATTAGGTTTAGTTTATGTGTTAGGTTAGATTAAGTTGTTGAAACGTTTTCCATGTATATTCCCTTGAAACCGCAATATTATTCCCAAGGCTAGGAACAGTGTCTTGTCCACCCTATGTCCGGATTTAGGTCTTAATCTTTAAGAATTTTAAAATTTTGCCTTTTAATATGAAATATGGGGACCTCAGTTCAAATCCAAATTTTACATTTTGAAAAAAAAATTTTTTTTTGTATGCAATAATTTTTTTTTTTTTAATGAATTTAATGAAATTTGGGTTTGCTATTTAAAGTTTCGGTTGTATTGTAGTGAATGAGTTCGAACCCAAATTTTGTCTACATTGTATTTAAACATAAAAATAAGAAAATAGGTGAAATATTTTTATTAAATCAAAATTATATTAACACTATTAACAGAAAAAAAGCAAGAATTAGTGTTTGCCTCTCTCTAGGGGCCCAGAAAAGCAAGAAATTACAGTACAAAGTTGTATTGTAATTTTCATCTTTAGTGTAAATTAAATAAACAAAATTAAATGAAAAAATCATTACAATTTTAATGATCATAATGATTTTAAAGTTTTTAAAATATAAATTTGTCAGAAATACCCTACATATTATGCATTTACGCTTATTAATGTAAAGTTTTAAGGTTTCATTGAGAAATTTTATAAAACTAGTTTGTTTTTACATTTTGCAACATTATGAAGTTTGGAATTTATTTGAGACAATGAAATGATGAATGAATACGTTTCAAAATTATCAATTTTATTGTTGATATTTGAATATTTTCATCGTTTGTTCCAATTATATTTAGGTAAACGGCAATAATTCGGTCCCATGCATATAATTTGCTTCTAAAAAAATTTACATTAAGTTACAAATCAAAATTAAATAGGTTTTTAAATTATTTTTTTACAATTAAGTTGATTTTCGAGTCCACAGCGCTTCCGATATAATTTTGAATTTATTATTTAGTTTTTGTGGAGCATGAATAGTTCAATTTTTTCAGAGAATGTTGTAATTTCACCTAAAATTTAAGAAAAAATATATTTTTTATTATTGTGGTTCAATGGTTTTTCTTCAGAGTTAGAAAAATGATTAAAAACATTTAAGACCGCTTTAGGTACATTCACTTAATACTCATTTTTTTGTTAGAGAAACTAAGTAACTGGCAACTATATAGAAACTATATAGAGAGAAACTAAGTATGTTAGCAAATTATTAGAAAATGCAATTTTAAAATATATACAATAATAAAGTTGGGCCAAACCAATGGTTTTTATTGTAGCACTTTTCTCTTCAACAAGTGAAAATAATGCTTTTAAATACAGTCTATGTACACCTCCCACACTATTAAAATTATTTTCATTCATAAACGAAACGATTGCATATTATATTTAGGATGAGCGATTTATGCAGTCTTTGAAATAAAGCAAAAATTAATATAAAGAGGGGTTAACATAATGCTCAATTTTAATGGTTAATTGCATGAGCTAAGAAAAATAAAGATACTTTTTAGTGTCATGGAATTTACCGTTGGTTTTTTGCGTTTATAGAAATTTAAAAAAGCTTGTGGTTTTTAAAATATAAGGCGTCAAAAATTCAAATTTTACAAATTTTAAGATGCGATAAGTTGAGAAGGGGTGGAGACGGGAGAAAATGTTCTTCTAACGAAATAAAATATTTATGAATATCTAAGAGCTGCTAAAATTTCAGACCTTTGTAAGGTACGATGTAGAAGAAAAATGGTATCAAAAATTTGCATGTTCGTATAAAATTTCAGCTTTCTATCTTCAAAGGTGTAGAAGTTCTGTAAACATGTCCATAATAATTTGTTGATTCGTGTCTATAATAGGATAATATTCTTTTCCATAATATTCTTCTCCATAAGTTTATATTATAGCTTGTTTACGGACTGAATTAGGTACACTAAAAAGATCAAAATAGAAACAAACTGAATAAAAAATTAAAAATTTTATCTAAAAATTTGTTTAAACCGATCGAAACCAATGATGTAATAAAGGAAAATCAAAGTAAGATGTGTTTTAGTAAGAGGTGTGAAAAATTGGTCGAAAATACAGCTGTTTACCTTATACAATAAACTTAGAAGCAGTTTTTCTAGTCCAGATTCTTAGATTTGTTTAATTTGAGTTGTTCCAACATTTTTTCTACAAAAATACATAATTCAAACTCCTTGTACAATACATGTCTTCTTTTTGGTATTAAAAATGTTTTGAAAATTGATTCCCGATGCAAATCTCTTAATATTGTTGTTATTGTTGAAAAAAGTTCAGTAAAACATTCCGAAAATTTTCATTCTTCTAGTTGTTATTTGCAGCTTTATGGTAAGAACTTATTCCATTAATTTTTTCTTAAATTCCTTCACATTAATTGGTGTAATTTTAGCTATTTTGTTATTAATTTTAAAATTTTGATTCAATTCTGATTATTTTTATAATATGTACAATATTTTTGATTGAAATTATAATTTTGACTTATGATGTTCATTCTGATTTTGAATTGAAAAGCAATTTTTAATTTTCATGAAAAAAAAAAAATATCCTCATTAATATTTAAAAATAAAAATTTTCTTGAATATTTTATACTAAAATTGCGCGATTAAATTATAGATTTTGTTTATATTCAAGTCGGGTAGGGTTTAGTTTGGGGTGTGTAATGGGAATCAATATTAGGTTTAGTTTATGTGTTAGGTTAGATTAAGTTGTTGAAACGTTTTCCATGTATATTCCCTTGAAACCGCAATATTATTCCCAAGGCTAGGAACAGTGTCTTGTCCACCCTATGTCCGGATTTAGGTCTTAATCTTTAAGAATTTTAAAATTTTGCCTTTTAATATGAAATATGGGGACCTCAGTTCAAATCCAAATTTTACATTTTGAAAAAAAAATTTTTTTTTTGTATGCAATAATTTTTTTTTTTAATGAAATTTAATGAAATTTGGGTTTGCTATTTAAAGTTTCGGTTGTATTGTAGTGAATGAGTTCGAACCCAAATTTTGCCTACATTGTATTTAAACATAAAAATAAGAAAATAGGTGAAATATTTTTATTAAATCAAAATTATATTAACACTATTAACAGAAAAAAAGCAAGAATTAGTGTTTTGCCTCTCTCTAGGGGCCCAGAAAAGCAAGAAATTACAGTACAAAGTTGTACTGTAATTTTCATCTTTAGTATAAATTAAATAAACAAAATTAAATAAAAAAATCATTACAATTTTAATGATCATAATGATTTTAAAGTTTTTAAAATATAAATTTGTCAGAAATACCCTACATATTATGCATTTACGCTTATTAATGTAAAGTTTTAAGGTTTCATTGAGAAATTTTATAAAACTAGTTTGTTTTTACATTTTGCAACATTATGAAGTTTGGAATTTATTTGAGACAATGAAATTATGAATGAATATTTTTCAAAATTATCAATTTTATTGTTGATATGTGAATATTTTCATCGTTTGTTCCAATTATTATTTAGGTAAACGGCAATAATTCGGTCCCATGCATATAATTTGCTTCTAAAAAAATTTACATTAAGTTACAAATCAAAATTAAATAGGTTTTTAAATTATTTTTTTACAATTAAGTTGATTTTCGAGTCCACAGCGCTTCCGATATAATTTTGAATTTATTATTTAGTTTTTGTGGAGCATGAATAGTTCAATTTTTTCAGAGAATGTTGTAATTTCACCTAAAATTTAAGAAAAAATATATTTTTTATTATTGTGATTCTATGGTTTTTCTTCAGAGTTAGAAAAATGATTAAAAACATTTAAGACCGCTTTAGGTACATTCACTTAATACTCATTTTCTTGTTAGAGAAACTAAGTAACTAGCAACTATATAGAAACTATATAGAGAGAAACTAAGTATGTTAGCAAATTATTAGAAAATGCAATTTTAAAATATATACAATAATAAAGTTGGGCCAAACCAATGGTTTTTATTGTAGCACTTTTCTCTTCAACAAGTGAAAATAATGCTTTTAAATACAGTCTATGTACACCTCCCACACTATTAAAAATATTTTCATTCATAAACGAAACGATTGCATATTATATTTAGGATGAGCGATTTATGCAGTCTTTGAAATAAAGCAAAAATTAATATAAAGAGGGGTTAACATAATGCTCAATTTTAATGGTTAATTGCATGAGCTAAGAAAAATAAAGATACTTTTTAGTGTCATGGAATTTACCGTTGGTTTTTTGCGTTTATAGAAATTTAAAAAAGCTTGTGGTTTTTAAAATATAAGGCGTCAAAAATTCAAATTTTACAAATTTCAAGATGCGATAAGTTGAGAAGGGGTGGAGACGGGAAAAAATGTTCTTCTAACGAAATAAAATATTTATGAATATCTAAGAGCTGCTAAAATTTCAGACTCCTGTAAGGTACGATGTAGAAGAAAAATGGTATCAAAAATTTGCATGTTCGTATAAAATTTCAGCTTTCTATCTTCAAAGGTGTAGAAGTTCTGTAAACATGTCCATAATAATTTGTTGATTCGTGTCTATAATAGGATAATATTCTTTTCCATAATATTCTTCTCCATAAGTTTATATTATAGCTTGTTTACGGACTGAATTAGGTACACTAAAAAGATCAAAATAGAAACAAACTGAATAAAAAATTAAAAATTTTATCTAAAAATTTGTTTAAACCGATCGAAACCAATGTAGTAATAAAGGAAAATCAAAGTAAGATGTGTTTTAGTAAGAGGTGTGAAAAATTGGTCGAAAATACAGCTGTTTACCTTATACAATAAACTTAGAAGCAGTTTTTCTAGTCCAGATTCTTAGATTTGTTTAATTTGAGTTGTTCCAACATTTTTTCTACAAAAATACATAATTCAAACTCCTTGTACAATACATGTCTTCTTTTTGGTATTAAAAATGTTTTGAAAATTGATTCCCGATGTAAATCTCTTAATATTGTTGTTATTGTTCAAAAAAGTTCAGTAAAACATTCCGAAAATTTTCATTCTTCTAGTTGTTATTTGCAGCTTTATGGTAAGAACTTATTCCATTAATTTTTTCTTAAATTCCTTCACATTAATTGGTGTAATTTTAGCTATTTTGTTATTAATTTTAAAATTTTGATTCAATTCTGATTATTTTTATAATATGTACAATATTTTTGATTGAAATTATAATTTTGACTTATGATGTTCATTCTGATTTTGAATTGAAAAGCAATTTTTAATTTTCATGAAAAAAAAAAAATATCCTCATTAATATTTAAAAATAAAAATTTTCTTGAATATATTTATACTAAAATTGCGCGATTAAATTATAGATTTTGTTTATATTCAAGTCGGGTAGGGTTTAGTTTGGGGTGTGTAATGGGAATCAATATTAGGTTTAGTTTATGTGTTAGGTTAGATTAAGTTGTTGAAACGTTTTCCGTGTATATTCCCTTGAAACCGCAATATTATTCCCAAGGCTAGGAACAGTGTCTTGTCCACCCTATGTCCGGATTTAGGTCTTAATCTTTAAGAATTTTAAAATTTTGCCTTTTAATATGAAATATGGGGACCTCAGTTCAAATCCAAATTTTACATTTTGAAAAAAAAATTTTTTTTTTGTATGCAATAATTTTTTTTTTTTTAATGAAATTTAATGAAATTTGGGTTTGCTATTTAAAGTTTCGGTTGTATTGTAGTGAATGAGTTCGAACCCAAATTTTGCCTACATTGTATTTAAACATAAAAATAAGAAAATAGGTGAAATATTTTTATTAAATCAAAATTATATTAACACTATTAACAGAAAAAAAGCAAGAATTAGTGTTTTGCCTCTCTCTAGGGGCCCAGAAAAGCAAGAAATTACAGTACAAAGTTGTACTGTAATTTTCATCTTTAGTATAAATTAAATAAACAAAATTAAATAAAAAAATCATTACAATTTTAATGATCATAATGATTTTAAAGTTTTTAAAATATAAATTTGTCAGAAATACCCTACATATTATGCATTTACGCTTATTAATGTAAAGTTTTAAGGTTTCATTGAGAAATTTTATAAAACTAGTTTGTTTTTACATTTTGCAACATTATGAAGTTTGGAATTTATTTGAGACAATGAAATGATGAATGAATATTTTTCAAAATTATCAATTTTATTGTTGATATGTGAATATTTTCATCGTTTGTTCCAATTATTATTTAGGTAAACGGCAATAATTCGGTCCCATGCATATAATTTGCTTCTAAAAAAATTTACATTAAGTTACAAATCAAAATTAAATAGGTTTTTAAATTATTTTTTTACAATTAAGTTGATTTTTGAGTCCACAGCGCTTCCGATATAATTTTGAATTTATTATTTAGTTTTTGTGGAGCATGAATAGTTCAATTTTTTCAGAGAATGTTGTAATTTCACCTAAAATTTAAGAAAAAATATATTTTTTATTATTGTGGTTCTATGGTTTTTCTTCAGAGTTAGAAAAATGATTAAAAACATTTAAGACCGCTTTAGGTACATTCACTTAATACTCATTTTCTTGTTAGAGAAACTAAGTAACTAGCAACTATATAGAAACTATATAGAGAGAAACTAAGTATGTTAGCAAATTATTAGAAAATGCAATTTTAAAATATATACAATAATAAAGTTGGGCCAAACCAATGGTTTTTATTGTAGCACTTTTCTCTTCAACAAGTGAAAATAATGCTTTTAAATACAGTCTATGTACACCTCCCACACTATTAAAAATATTTTCATTCATAAACGAAACGATTGCATATTATATTTAGGATGAGCGATTTATGCAGTCTTTGAAATAAAGCAAAAATTAATATAAAGAGGGGTTAACATAATGCTCAATTTTAATGGTTAATTGCATGAGCTAAGAAAAATAAAGATACTTTTTAGTGTCATGGAATTTACCGTTGGTTTTTTGCGTTTATAGAAATTTAAAAAAGCTTGTGGTTTTTAAAATATAAGGCGTCAAAAATTCAAATTTTACAAATTTCAAGATGCGATAAGTTGAGAAGGGGTGGAGACGGGAAAAAATGTTCTTCTAACGAAATAAAATATTTATGAATATCTAAGAGCTGCTAAAATTTCAGACTCCTGTAAGGTACGATGTAGAAGAAAAATGGTATCAAAAATTTGCATGTTCGTATAAAATTTCAGCTTTCTATCTTCAAAGGTGTAGAAGTTCTGTAAACATGTCCATAATAATTTGTTGATTCGTGTCTATAATAGGATAATATTCTTTTCCATAATATTCTTCTCCATAAGTTTATATTATAGCTTGTTTACGGACTGAATTAGGTACACTAAAAAGATCAAAATAGAAACAAACTGAATAAAAAATTAAAAATTTTATCTAAAAATTTGTTTAAACCGATCGAAACCAATGATGTAATAAAGGAAAATCAAAGTAAGATGTGTTTTAGTAAGAGGTGTGAAAAATTGGTCGAAAATACAGCTGTTTACCTTATACAATAAACTTAGAAGCAGTTTTTCTAGTCCAGATTCTTAGATTTGTTTAATTTGAGTTGTTCCAACATTTTTTCTACAAAAATACATAATTCAAACTCCTTGTACAATACATGTCTTCTTTTTGGTATTAAAAATGTTTTGAAAATTGATTCCCGATGCAAATCTCTTAATATTGTTGTTATTGTTGAAAAAAGTTCAGTAAAACATTCCGAAAATTTTCATTCTTCTAGTTGTTATTTGCAGCTTTATGGTAAGAACTTATTCCATTAATTTTTTCTTAAATTCCTTCACATTAATTGGTGTAATTTTAGCTATTTTGTTATTAATTTTAAAATTTTGATTCAATTCTGATTATTTTTATAATATGTACAATATTTTTGATTGAAATTATAATTTTGACTTATGATGTTCATTCTGATTTTGAATTGAAAAGCAATTTTTAATTTTCATGAAAAAAAAAAAAAATATCCTCATTAATATTTAAAAATAAAAATTTTCTTAAATATATTTATACTAAAATTGCGCGATTAAATTATAGATTTTGTTTATATTCAAGTCGGGTAGGGTTTAGTTTGGGGTGTGTAATGGGAATCAATATTAGGTTTAGTTTATGTGTTAGGTTAGATTAAGTTGTTGAAACGTTTTCCATGTATATTCCCTTGAAACCGCAATATTATTCCCAAGGCTAGGAACAGTGTCTTGTCCACCCTATATCCGGATTTAGGTCTTAATCTTTAAGAATTTTAAAATTTTGCCTTTTAATATGAAATATGGGGACCTCAGTTCAAATCCAAATTTTACATTTTGAAAAAAAAATTTTTTTTTTGTATGCAATAATTTTTTTTTTTTTAATGAAATTTAATGAAATTTGGGTTTGCTATTTAAAGTTTCGGTTGTATTGTAGTGAATGAGTTCGAACCCAAATTTTGCCTACATTGTATTTAAACATAAAAATAAGAAAATAGGTGAAATATTTTTATTAAATCAAAATTATATTAACACTATTAACAGAAAAAAGCAAGTTTCGGTTGTATTGTAGTGAATGAGTTCGAACCCAAATTTTGCCTACATTGTATTTAAACATAAAAATAAGAAAATAGGTGAAATATTTTTATTAAATCAAAATTATATTAACACTACGAGTAATAACAGAAAAAAAGCAAGAATTAGTGTTTTGCCTCTCTCTAGGGGCCCAGAAAAGCAAGAAATTACAGTACAAAGTTGTACTGTAATTTTCATCTTTAGTATAAATTAAATAAACAAAATTAAATAAAAAAATCATTACAATTTTAATGATCATAATGATTTTAAAGTTTTTAAAATATAAATTTGTCAGAAATACCCTACATATTATGCATTTACGCTTATTAATGTAAAGTTTTAAGGTTTCATTGAGAAATTTTATAAAACTAGTTTGTTTTTACATTTTGCAACATTATGAAGTTTGGAATTTATTTGAGACAATGAAATGATGAATGAATATTTTTCAAAATTATCAATTTTATTGTTGATATGTGAATATTTTCATCGTTTGTTCCAATTATTATTTAGGTAAACGGCAATAATTCGGTCCCATGCATATAATTTGCTTCTAAAAAAATTTACATTAAGTTACAAATCAAAATTAAATAGGTTTTTAAATTATTTTTTTACAATTAAGTTGATTTTTGAGTCCACAGCGCTTCCGATATAATTTTGAATTTATTATTTAGTTTTTGTGGAGCATGAATAGTTCAATTTTTTCAGAGAATGTTGTAATTTCACCTAAAATTTAAGAAAAAATATATTTTTTATTATTGTGGTTCTATGGTTTTTCTTCAGAGTTAGAAAAATGATTAAAAACATTTAAGACCGCTTTAGGTACATTCACTTAATACTCATTTTCTTGTTAGAGAAACTAAGTAACTAGCAACTATATAGAAACTATATAGAGAGAAACTAAGTATGTTAGCAAATTATTAGAAAATGCAATTTTAAAATATATACAATAATAAAGTTGGGCCAAACCAATGGTTTTTATTGTAGCACTTTTCTCTTCAACAAGTGAAAATAATGCTTTTAAATACAGTCTATGTACACCTCCCACACTATTAAAAATATTTTCATTCATAAACGAAACGATTGCATATTATATTTAGGATGAGCGATTTATGCAGTCTTTGAAATAAAGCAAAAATTAATATAAAGAGGGGTTAACATAATGCTCAATTTTAATGGTTAATTGCATGAGCTAAGAAAAATAAAGATACTTTTTAGTGTCATGGAATTTACCGTTGGTTTTTTGCGTTTATAGAAATTTAAAAAAGCTTGTGGTTTTTAAAATATAAGGCGTCAAAAATTCAAATTTTACAAATTTCAAGATGCGATAAGTTGAGAAGGGGTGGAGACGGGAGAAAATGTTCTTCTAACGAAATAAAATATTTATGAATATCTAAGAGCTGCTAAAATTTCAGACTCCTGTAAGGTACGATGTAGAAGAAAAATGGTATCAAAAATTTGCATGTTCGTATAAAATTTCAGCTTTCTATCTTCAAAGGTGTAGAAGTTCTGTAAACATGTCCATAATAATTTGTTGATTCGTGTCTATAATAGGATAATATTCTTTTCCATAATATTCTTCTCCATAAGTTTATATTATAGCTTGTTTACGGACTGAATTAGGTACACTAAAAAGATCAAAATAGAAACAAACTGAATAAAAAATTAAAAATTTTATCTAAAAATTAGTTTAAACCGATCGAAACCAATGATGTAATAAAGGAAAATCAAAGTAAGATGTGTTTTAGTAAGAGGTGTGAAAAATTGGTCGAAAATACAGCTGTTTACCTTATACAATAAACTTAGAAGCAGTTTTTCTAGTCCAGATTCTTAGATTTGTTTAATTTGAGTTGTTCCAACATTTTTTCTACAAAAATACATAATTCAAACTCCTTGTACAATACATGTCTTCTTTTTGGTATTAAAAATGTTTTGAAAATTGATTCCCGATGCAAATCTCTTAATATTGTTGTTATTGTTGAAAAAAGTTCAGTAAAACATTCCGAAAATTTTCATTCTTCTAGTTGTTATTTGCAGCTTTATGGTAAGAACTTATTCCATTAATTTTTTCTTAAATTCCTTCACATTAATTGGTGTAATTTTAGCTATTTTGTTATTAATTTTAAAATTTTGATTCAATTCTGATTATTTTTATAATATGTACAATATTTTTGATTGAAATTATAATTTTGACTTATGATGTTCATTCTGATTTTGAATTGAAAAGCAATTTTTAATTTTCATGAAAAAAAAAAAAAATATCCTCATTAATATTTAAAAATAAAAATTTTCTTGAATATATTTATACTAAAATTGCGCGATTAAATTATAGATTTTGTTTATATTCAAGTCGGGTAGGGTTTAGTTTGGGGTGTGTAATGGGAATCAATATTAGGTTTAGTTTATGTGTTAGGTTAGATTAAGTTGTTGAAACGTTTTCCATGTATATTCCCTTGAAACCGCAATATTATTCCCAAGGCTAGGAACAGTGTCTTGTCCACCCTATGTCCGGATTTAGGTCTTAATCTTTAAGAATTTTAAAATTTTGCCTTTTAATATGAAATATGGGGACCTCAGTTCAAATCCAAATTTTACATTTTGAAAAAAAAATTTTTTTTTTGTATGCAATAATTTTTTTTTTTTTAATGAAATTTAATGAAATTTGGGTTTGCTATTTAAAGTTTCGGTTGTATTGTAGTGAATGAGTTCGAACCCAAATTTTGCCTACATTGTATTTAAACATAAAAATAAGAAAATAGGTGAAATATTTTTATTAAATCAAAATTATATTAATACTATTAACAGAAAAAAGCAAGTTTCGGTTGTATTGTAGTGAATGAGTTCGAACCCAAATTTTGCCTACATTGTATTTAAACATAAAAATAAGAAAATAGATGAAATATTTTTATTAAATCAAAATTATATTAACACTACGAGTAATAACAGAAAAAAAGCAAGAATTAGTGTTTTGCCTCTCTCTAGGGGCCCAGAAAAGCAAGAAATTACAGTACAAAGTTGTACTGTAATTTTCATCTTTAGTATAAATTAAATAAACAAAATTAAATAAAAAAATCATTACAATTTTAATGATCATAATGATTTTAAAGTTTTTAAAATATAAATTTGTCAGAAATACCCTACATATTATGCATTTACGCTTATTAATGTAAAGTTTTAAGGTTTCATTGAGAAATTTTATAAAACTAGTTTGTTTTTACATTTTGCAACATTATGAAGTTTGGAATTTATTTGAGACAATGAAATGATGAATGAATATTTTTCAAAATTATCAATTTTATTGTTGATATGTGAATATTTTCATCGTTTGTTCCAATTATTATTTAGGTAAACGGCAATAATTCGGTCCCATGCATATAATTTGCTTCTAAAAAAATTTACATTAAGTTACGAATCAAAATTAAATAGGTTTTTAAATTATTTTTTTACAATTAAGTTGATTTTCGAGTCCACAGCGCTTCCGATATAATTTTGAATTTATTATTTAGTTTTTGTGGAGCATGAATAGTTCAATTTTTTCAGAGAATGTTGTAATTTCACCTAAAATTTAAGAAAAAAT
This sequence comes from Condylostylus longicornis, assembly GCF_029603195.1. NCBI lineage: Eukaryota > Metazoa > Arthropoda > Insecta > Diptera > Dolichopodidae > Condylostylus > Condylostylus longicornis. The sequence goes on from NW_026578035.1 coordinate 67,872, forward strand.
ATATTTTTTATTATTGTGGTTCTATGGTTTTTCTTCAGAGTTAGAAAAATGATTAAAAACATTTAAGACCGCTTTAGGTACATTCACTTAATACTCATTTTCTTGTTAGACAAACTAAGTAACTAGCAACTATATAGAAACTATATAGAGAGAAACTAAGTATGTTAGCAAATTATTAGAAAATGCAATTTTAAAATATATACAATAATAAAGTTGGGCCAAACCAATGGTTTTTATTGTAGCACTTTTCTCTTCAACAAGTGAAAATAATGCTTTTAAATACAGTCTATGTACACCTCCCACACTATTAAAAATATTTTCATTCATAAACGAAACGATTGCATATTATATTTAGGATGAGCGATTTATGCAGTCTTTGAAATAAAGCAAAAATTAATATAAAGAGGGGTTAACATAAAGCCGAGGGGTTACATAATGGAATTTACCGTTGGTTTTTTGCGTTTATAGAAATTTAAAAAAGCTTGTGGTTTTTAAAATATAAGGCGTCAAAAATTCAAATTTTACAAATTTCAAGATGCGATAAGTTGAGAAGGGGTGGAGACGGGAAAAAATGTTCTTCTAACGAAATAAAATATTTATGAATATCTAAGAGCTGCTAAAATTTCAGACTCCTGTAAGGTACGATGTAGAAGAAAAATGGTATCAAAAATTTGCATGTTCGTATAAAATTTCAGCTTTCTATCTTCAAAGGTGTAGAAGTTCTGTAAACATGTCCATAATAATTTGTTGATTCGTGTCTATAATAGGATAATATTCTTTTCCATAATATTCTTCTCCATAAGTTTATATTATAGCTTGTTTACGGACTGAATTAGGTACACTAAAAAGATCAAAATAGAAACAAACTGAATAAAAAATTAAAAATTTTATCTAAAAATTTGTTTAAACCGATCGAAACCAATGATGTAATAAAGGAAAATCAAAGTAAGATGTGTTTTAGTAAGAGGTGTGAAAAATTGGTCGAAAATACAGCTGTTTACCTTATACAATAAACTTAGAAGCAGTTTTTCTAGTCCAGATTCTTAGATTTGTTTAATTTGAGTTGTTCCAACATTTTTTCTACAAAAATACATAATTCAAACTCCTTGTACAATACATGTCTTCTTTTTGGTATTAAAAATGTTTTGAAAATTGATTCCCGATGCAAATCTCTTAATATTGTTGTTATTGTTGAAAAAAGTTCAGTAAAACATTCCGAAAATTTTCATTCTTCTAGTTGTTATTTGCAGCTTTATGGTAAGAACTTATTCCATTAATTTTTTCTTAAATTCCTTCACATTAATTGGTGTAATTTTAGCTATTTTGTTATTAATTTTAAAATTTTGATTCAATTCTGATTATTTTTATAATATGTACAATATTTTTGATTGAAATTATAATTTTGACTTATGATGTTCATTCTGATTTTGAATTGAAAAGCAATTTTTAATTTTCATGAAAAAAAAAAAATATCCTCATTAATATTTAAAAATAAAAATTTTCTTAAATATATTTATACTAAAATTGCGCGATTAAATTATAGATTTTGTTTATATTCAAGTCGGGTAGGGTTTAGTTTGGGGTGTGTAATGGGAATCAATATTAGGTTTAGTTTATGTGTTAGGTTAGATTAAGTTGTTGAAACGTTTTCCATGTATATTCCCTTGAAACCGCAATATTATTCCCAAGGCTAGGAACAGTGTCTTGTCCACCCTATGTCCGGATTTAGGTCTTAATCTTTAAGAATTTTAAAATTTTGCCTTTTAATATGAAATATGGGGACCTCAGTTCAAATCCAAATTTTACATTTTGAAAAAAAAATTTTTTTTTTGTATGCAATAATTTTTTTTTTTTTAATGAAATTTAATGAAATTTGGGTTTGCTATTTAAAGTTTCGGTTGTATTGTAGTGAATGAGTTCGAACCCAAATTTTGCCTACATTGTATTTAAACATAAAAATAAGAAAATAGGTGAAATATTTTTATTAAATCGAAATTATATTAACACTATTAACAGAAAAAAAGCAAGAATTAGTGTTTTGCCTCTCTCTAGGGGCCCAGAAAAGCAAGAAATTACAGTACAAAGTTGTACTGTAATTTTCATCTTTAGTATAAATTAAATAAACAAAATTAAATAAAAAAATCATTACAATTTTAATGATCATAATGATTTTAAAGTTTTTCAAATATAAATTTGTCAGAAATACCCTACATATTATGCATTTACGCTTATTAATGTAAAGTTTTAAGGTTTCATTGAGAAATTTTATAAAACTAGTTTGTTTTTACATTTTGCAACATTATGAAGTTTGGAATTTATTTGAGACAATGAAATGATGAATGAATATTTTTCAAAATTATCAATTTTATTGTTGATATGTGAATATTTTCATCGTTTGTTCCAATTATTATTTAGGTAAACGGCAATAATTCGGTCCCATGCATATAATTTGCTTCTAAAAAAATTTACATTAAGTTACAAATCAAAATTAAATAGGTTTTTAAATTATTTTTTTACAATTAAGTTGATTTTCGAGTCCACAGCGCTTCCGATATAATTTTGAATTTATTATTTAGTTTTTGTGGAGCATGAATAGTTCAATTTTTTCAGAGAATGTTGTAATTTCACCTAAAATTTAAGAAAAAATATATTTTTTATTATTGTGGTTCTATGGTTTTTCTTCAGAGTTAGAAAAATGATTAAAAACATTTAAGACCGCTTTAGGTACATTCACTTAATACTCATTTTCTTGTTAGAGAAACTAAGTAACTAGCAACTATATAGAAACTATATAGAGAGAAACTAAGTATGTTAGCAAATTATTAGAAAATGCAATTTTAAAATATATACAATAATAAAGTTGGGCCAAACCAATGGTTTTTATTGTAGCACTTTTCTCTTCAACAAGTGAAAATAATGCTTTTAAATACAGTCTATGTACACCTCCCACACTATTAAAAATATTTTCATTCATAAACGAAACGATTGCATATTATATTTAGGATGAGCGATTTATGCAGTCTTTGAAATAAAGCAAAAATTAATATAAAGAGGGGTTAACATAATGCTCAATTTTAATGGTTAATTGCATGAGCTAAGAAAAATAAAGATACTTTTTAGTGTCATGGAATTTACCGTTGGTTTTTTGCGTTTATAGAAATTTAAAAAAGCTTGTGGTTTTTAAAATATAAGGCGTCAAAAATTCAAATTTTACAAATTTCAAGATGCGATAAGTTGAGAAGGGGTGGAGACGGGAAAAAATGTTCTTCTAACGAAATAAAATATTTATGAATATCTAAGAGCTGCTAAAATTTCAGACTCCTGTAAGGTACGATGTAGAAGAAAAATGGTATCAAAAATTTGCATGTTCGTATAAAATTTCAGCTTTCTATCTTCAAAGGTGTAGAAGTTCTGTAAACATGTCCATAATAATTTGTTGATTCGTGTCTATAATAGGATAATATTCTTTTCCATAATATTCTTCTCCATAAGTTTATATTATAGCTTGTTTACGGACTGAATTAGGTACACTAAAAAGATCAAAATAGAAACAAACTGAATAAAAAATTAAAAATTTTATCTAAAAATTTGTTTAAACCGATCGAAACCAATGATGTAATAAAGGAAAATCAAAGTAAGATGTGTTTTAGTAAGAGGTGTGAAAAATTGGTCGAAAATACAGCTGTTTACCTTATACAATAAACTTAGAAGCAGTTTTTCTAGTCCAGATTCTTAGATTTGTTTAATTTGAGTTGTTCCAACATTTTTTCTACAAAAATACATAATTCAAACTCCTTGTACAATACATGTCTTTTTTTTGGTATTAAAAATGTTTTGAAAATTGATTCCCGATGCAAATCTCTTAATATTGTTGTTATTGTTGAAAAAAGTTCAGTAAAACATTCCGAAAATTTTCATTCTTCTAGTTGTTATTTGCAGCTTTATGGTAAGAACTTATTCCATTAATTTTTTCTTAAATTCCTTCACATTAATTGGTGTAATTTTAGCTATTTTGTTATTAATTTTAAAATTTTGATTCAATTCTGATTATTTTTATAATATGTACAATATTTTTGATTGAAATTATAATTTTGACTTATGATGTTCATTCTGATTTTGAATTGAAAAGCAATTTTTAATTTTCATGAAAAAAAAAAAAAATATCCTCATTAATATTTAAAAATAAAAATTTTCTTAAATATATTTATACTAAAATTAAAAGTAGGGTTTAGTTTGGGGTGTGTAATGGGAATCAATATTAGGTTTAGTTTATGTGTTAGGTTAGATTAAGTTGTTGAAACGTTTTCCATGTATATTCCCTTGAAACCGCAATATTATTCCCAAGGCTAGGAACAGTGTCTTGTCCACCCTATATCCGGATTTAGGTCTTAATCTTTAAGAATTTTAAAATTTTGCCTTTTAATATGAAATATGGGGACCTCAGTTCAAATCCAAATTTTACATTTTGAAAAAAAAATTTTTTTTTTGTATGCAATAATTTTTTTTTTTTTAATGAAATTTAATGAAATTTGGGTTTGCTATTTAAAGTTTCCGTTGTATTGTAGTGAATGAGTTCGAACCCAAATTTTGCCTACATTGTATTTAAACATAAAAATAAGAAAATAGGTGAAATATTTTTATTAAATCAAAATTATATTAACACTATTAACAGAAAAAAGCAAGTTTCGGTTGTATTGTAGTGAATGAGTTCGAACCCAAATTTTGCCTACATTGTATTTAAACATAAAAATAAGAAAATAGGTGAAATATTTTTATTAAATCAAAATTATATTAACACTATTAACAGAAAAAAAGCAAGAATTAGTGTTTTGCCTCTCTCTAGGGGCCCAGAAAAGCAAGAAATTACAGTACAAAGTTGTACTGTAATTTTCATCTTTAGTATAAATTAAATAAACAAAATTAAATAAAAAAATCATTACAATTTTAATGATCATAATGATTTTAAAGTTTTTAAAATATAAATTTGTCAGAAATACCCTACATATTATGCATTTACGCTTATTAATGTAAAGTTTTAAGGTTTCATTGAGAAATTTTATAAAACTAGTTTGTTTTTACATTTTGCAACATTATGAAGTTTGGAATTTATTTGAGACAATGAAATGATGAATGAATATTTTTCAAAATTATCAATTTTATTGTTGATATGTGAATATTTTCATCGTTTGTTCCAATTATTATTTAGGTAAACGGCAATAATTCGGTCCCATGCATATAATTTGCTTCTAAAAAAATTTACATTAAGTTACAAATCAAAATTAAATAGGTTTTTAAATTATTTTTTTACAATTAAGTTGATTTTTGAGTCCACAGCGCTTCCGATATAATTTTGAATTTATTATTTAGTTTTTGTGGGCATGAATAGTTCAATTTTTTCAGAGAATGTTGTAATTTCACCTAAAATTTAAGAAAAAATATATTTTTTATTATTGTGGTTCTATGGTTTTTCTTCAGAGTTAGAAAAATGATTAAAAACATTTAAGACCGCTTTAGGTACATTCACTTAATACTCATTTTCTTGTTAGAGAAACTAAGTAACTAGCAACTATATAGAAACTATATAGAGAGAAACTAAGTATGTTAGCAAATTATTAGAAAATGCAATTTTAAAATATATACAATAACAAAGTTGGGCCAAACCAATGGTTTTTATTGTAGCACTTTTCTCTTCAACAAGTGAAAATAATGCTTTTAAATACAGTCTATGTACACCTCCCACACTATTAAAAATATTTTCATTCATAAACGAAACGATTGCATATTATATTTAGGATGAGCGATTTATGCAGTCTTTGAAATAAAGCAAAAATTAATATAAAGAGGGGTTAACATAATGCTCAATTTTAATGGTTAATTGCATGAGCTAAGAAAAATAAAGATACTTTTTAGTGTCATGGAATTTACCGTTGGTTTTTTGCGTTTATAGAAATATAAAAAAGCTTGTGGTTTTTAAAATATAAGGCGTCAAAAATTCAAATTTTACAAATTTCAAGATGCGATAAGTTGAGAAGGGGTGGAGACGGGAGAAAATGTTCTTCTAACGAAATAAAATATTTATGAATATCTAAGAGCTGCTAAAATTTCAGACTCCTGTAAGGTACGATGTAGAAGAAAAATGGTATCAAAAATTTTGACTGTTCGTATAAAATTTCAGCTTTCTATCTTCAAAGGTGTAGAAGTTCTGTAAACATGTCCATAATAATTTGTTGATTCGTGTCTATAATAGGATAATATTCTTTTCCATAATATTCTTCTCCATAAGTTTATATTATAGCTTGTTTACGGACTGAATTAGGTACACTAAAAAGATCAAAATAGAAACAAACTGAATAAAAAATTAAAAATTTTATCTAAAAATTTGTTTAAACCGATCGAAACCAATGATGTAATAAAGGAAAATCAAAGTAAGATGTGTTTTAGTAAGAGGTGTGAAAAATTGGTCGAAAATACAGCTGTTCACCTTATACAATAAACTTAGAAGCAGTTTTTCTAGTCCAGATTCTTAGATTTGTTTAATTTGAGTTGTTCCAACATTTTTTCTACAAAAATACATAATTCAAACTCCTTGTACAATACATGTCTTCTTTTTGGTATTAAAAATGTTTTGAAAATTGATTCCCGATGCAAATCTCTTAATATTGTTGTTATTGTTGAAAAAAGTTCAGTAAAACATTCCGAAAATTTTCATTCTTCTAGTTGTTATTTGCAGCTTTATGGTAAGAACTTATTCCATTAATTTTTTCTTAAATTCCTTCACATTAATTGGTGTAATTTTAGCTATTTTGTTATTAATTTCAAAATTTTGATTCAATTCTGATTATTTTTATAATATGTACAATATTTTTGATTGAAATTAAAATTTTGACTTATGATGTTCATTCTGATTTTGAATTGAAAAGCAATTTTTAATTTTCATGAAAAAAAAAAAAAATATCCTCATTAATATTTAAAAATAAAAATTTTCTTGAATATATTTATACTAAAATTGCGCGATTAAATTATAGATTTTGTTTATATTCAAGTCGGGTAGGGTTTAGTTTGGGGTGTGTAATGGGAATCAATATTAGGTTTAGTTTATGTGTTAGGTTAGATTAAGTTGTTGAAACGTTTTCCATGTATATTCCCTTGAAACCGCAATATTATTCCCAAGGCTAGGAACAGTGTCTTGTCCACCCTATGTCCGGATTTAGGTCTTAATCTTTAAGAATTTTAAAATTTTGCCTTTTAATGTGAAATATGGGGACCTCAGTTTAAATCCAAATTTTACATTTTGAAAAAAAAATTTTTTTTTTGTATGCAATAATTTTTTTTTTTTTAATGAAATTTAATGAAATTTGGGTTTGCTATTTAAAGTTTCGGTTGTATTGTAGTGAATGAGTTCGAACCCAAATTTTGCCTACATTGTATTTAAACATAAAAATAAGAAAATAGGTGAAATATTTTTATTAAATCAAAATTATATTAACACTACGAGTAATAACAGAAAAAAAGCAAGAATTAGTGTTTTGCCTCTCTCTAGGGGCCCAGAAAAGCAAGAAATTACAGTACAAAGTTGTACTGTAATTTTCATCTTTAGTATAAATTAAATAAACAAAATTAAATAAAAAAATCATTACAATTTTAATGATCATAATGATTTTAAAGTTTTTAAAATATAAATTTGTCAGAAATACCCTACATATTATGCATTTACGCTTATTAATGTAAAGTTTTAAGGTTTCATTGAGAAATTTTATAAAACTAGTTTGTTTTTACATTTTGCAACATTATGAAGTTTGGAATTTATTTGAGACAATGAAATGATGAATGAATATTTTTCAAAATTATCAATTTTATTGTTGATATGTGAATATTTTCATCGTTTGTTCCAATTATTATTTAGGTAAACGGCAATAATTCGGTCCCATGCATATAATTTGCTTCTAAAAAAATTTACATTAAGTTACAAATCAAAATTAAATAGGTTTTTAAATTATTTTTTTACAATTAAGTTGATTTTCGAGTCCACAGCGCTTCCGATATAATTTTGAATTTATTATTTAGTTTTTGTGGAGCATGAATAGTTCAATTTTTTCAGAGAATGTTGTAATTTCACCTAAAATTTAAGAAAAAATATATTTTTTATTATTGTGGTTCTATGGTTTTTCTTCAGAGTTAGAAAAATGATTAAAAACATTTAAGACCGCTTTAGGTACATTCACTTAATACTCATTTTCTTGTTAGAGAAACTAAGTAACTAGCAACTATATAGAAACTATATAGAGAGAAACTAAGTATGTTAGCAAATTATTAGAAAATGCAATTTTAAAATATATACAATAATAAAGTTGGGCCAAACCAATGGTTTTTATTGTAGCACTTTTCTCTTCAACAAGTGAAAATAATGCTTTTAAATACAGTCTATGTACACCTCCCACACTATTAAAAATATTTTCATTCATAAACGAAACGATTGCATATTATATTTAGGATGAGCGATTTATGCAGTCTTTGAAATAAAGCAAAAATTAATATAAAGAGGGGTTAACATAATGCTCAATTTTAATGGTTAATTGCATGAGCTAAGAAAAATAAAGATACTTTTTAGTGTCATGGAATTTACCGTTGGTTTTTTGCGTTTATAGAAATTTAAAAAAGCTTGTGGTTTTTAAAATATAAGGCGTCAAAAATTCAAATTTTACAAATTTCAAGATGCGATAAGTTGAGAAGGGGTGGAGACGGGAAAAAATGTTCTTCTAACGAAATAAAATATTTATGAATATCTAAGAGCTGCTAAAATTTCAGACTCCTGTAAGGTACGATGTAGAAGAAAAATGGTATCAAAAATTTGCATGTTCGTATAAAATTTCAGCTTTCTATCTTCAAAGGTGTAGAAGTTCTGTAAACATGTCCATAATAATTTGTTGATTCGTGTCTATAATAGGATAATATTCTTTTCCATAATATTCTTCTCCATAAGTTTATATTATAGCTTGTTTACGGACTGAATTAGGTACACTAAAAAGATCAAAATAGAAACAAACTGAATAAAAAATTAAAAATTTTATCTAAAAATTTGTTTAAACCGATCGAAACCAATGATGTAATAAAGGAAAATCAAAGTAAGATGTGTTTTAGTAAGAGGTGTGAAAAATTGGTCGAAAATACAGCTGTTTACCTTATACAATAAACTTAGAAGCAGTTTTTCTAGTCCAGATTCTTAGATTTGTTTAATTTGAGTTGTTCCAACATTTTTTCTACAAAAATACATAATTCAAACTCCTTGTACAATACATGTCTTCTTTTTGGTATTAAAAATGTTTTGAAAATTGATTCCCGATGCAAATCTCTTAATATTGTTGTTATTGTTGAAAAAAGTTCAGTAAAACATTCCGAAAATTTTCATTCTTCTAGTTGTTATTTGCAGCTTTATGGTAAGAACTTATTCCATTAATTTTTTCTTAAATTCCTTCACATTAATTGGTGTAATTTTAGCTATTTTGTTATTAATTTTAAAATTTTGATTCAATTCTGATTATTTTTATAATATGTACAATATTTTTGATTGAAATTATAATTTTGACTTATGATGTTCATTCTGATTTTGAATTGAAAAGCAATTTTTAATTTTCATGAAAAAAAAAAAATATCCTCATTAATATTTAAAAATAAAAATTTTCTTGAATATATTTATACTAAAATTGCGCGATTAAATTATAGATTTTGTTTATATTCAAGTCGGGTAGGGTTTAGTTTGGGGTGTGTAATGGGAATCAATATTAGGTTTAGTTTATGTGTTAGGTTAGATTAAGTTGTTGAAACGTTTTCCATGTATATTCCCTTGAAACCGCAATATTATTCCCAAGGCTAGGAACAGTGTCTTGTCCACCCTATGTCCGGATTTAGGTCTTAATCTTTAAGAATTTTAAAATTTTGCCTTTTAATATGAAATATGGGGACCTCAGTTCAAATCCAAATTTTACATTTTGAAAAAAAAATTTTTTTTTTGTATGCAATAATTTTTTTTTTTTTAATGAAATTTAATGAAATTTGGGTTTGCTATTTAAAGTTTCGGTTGTATTGTAGTGAATGAGTTCGAACCCAAATTTTGCCTACATTGTATTTAAACATAAAAATAAGAAAATAGGTGAAATATTTTTATTAAATCAAAATTATATTAACACTATTAACAGAAAAAAGCAAGTTTCGGTTGTATTGTAGTGAATGAGTTCGAACCCAAATTTTGCCTACATTGTATTTAAACATAAAAATAAGAAAATAGGTGAAATATTTTTATTAAATCAAAATTATATTAACACTATTAACAGAAAAAAGCAAGTTTCGGTTGTATTGTAGTGAATGAGTTCGAACCCAAATTTTGCCTACATTGTATTTAAACATAAAAATAAGAAAATAGGTGAAATATTTTTATTAAATCAAAATTATATCAACACTACGAGTAATAACAGAAAAAAAGCAAGAATTAGTGTTTTGCCTCTCTCTAGGGGCCCAGAAAAGCAAGAAATTACAGTACAAAGTTGTACTGTAATTTTCATCTTTAGTATAAATTAAATAAACAAAATTAAATAAAAAAATCATTACAATTTTAATGATCATAATGATTTTAAAGTTTTTAAAATATAAATTTGTCAGAAATACCCTACATATTATGCATTTACGCTTATTAATGTAAAGTTTTAAGGTTTCATTGAGAAATTTTATAAAACTAGTTTGTTTTTACATTTTGCAACATTATGAAGTTTGGAATTTATTTGAGACAATGAAATGATGAATGAATATTTTTCAAAATTATCAATTTTATTGTTGATATGTGAATATTTTCATCGTTTGTTCCAATTATTATTTAGGTAAACGGCAATAATTCGGTCCCATGCATATAATTTGCTTCTAAAAAAATTTACATTAAGTTACAAATCAAAATTAAATAGGTTTTTAAATTATTTTTTTACAATTAAGTTGATTTTCGAGTCCACAGCGCTTCCGATATAATTTTGAATTTATTATTTAGTTTTTGTGGAGCATGAATAGTTCAATTTTTTCAGAGAATGTTGTAATTTCACCTAAAATTTAAGAAAAAATATATTTTTTATTATTGTGGTTCTATGGTTTTTCTTCAGAGTTAGAAAAATGATTAAAAACATTTAAGACCGCTTTAGGTACATTCACTTAATACTCATTTTCTTGTTAGAGAAACTAAGTAACTAGCAACTATATAGAAACTATATAGAGAGAAACTAAGTATGTTAGCAAATTATTAGAAAATGCAATTTTAAAATATATACAATAATAAAGTTGGGCCAAACCAATGGTTTTTATTGTAGCACTTTTCTCTTCAACAAGTGAAAATAATGCTTTTAAATACAGTCTATGTACACCTCCCACACTATTAAAAATATTTTCATTCATAAACGAAACGATTGCATATTATATTTAGGATGAGCGATTTATGCAGTCTTTGAAATAAAGCAAAAATTAATATAAAGAGGGGTTAACATAATGCTCAATTTTAAGGGTTAATTGCATGAGCTAAGAAAAATAAAGATACTTTTTAGTGTCATGGAATTTACCGTTGGTTTTTTGCGTTTATAGAAATTTAAAAAAGCTTGTGGTTTTTAAAATATAAGGCGCCAAAAATTCAAATTTTACAAATTTCAAGATGCGATAAGTTGAGAAGGGGTGGAGACGGGAAAAAATGTTCTTCTAACGAAATAAAATATTTATGAATATCTAAGAGCTGCTAAAATTTCAGACTCCTGTAAGGTACGATGTAGAAGAAAAATGGTATCAAAAATTTGCATGTTCGTATAAAATTTCAGCTTTCTATCTTCAAAGGTGTAGAAGTTCTGTAAACATGTCCATAATAATTTGTTGATTCGTGTCTATAATAGGATAATATTCTTTTCCATAATATTCTTCTCCATAAGTTTATATTATAGCTTGTTTACGGACTGAATTAGGTACACTAAAAAGATCAAAATAGAAACAAACTGAATAAAAAATTAAAAATTTTATCTAAAAATTTGTTTAAACCGATCGAAACCAATGATGTAATAAAGGAAAATCAAAGTAAGATGTGTTTTAGTAAGAGGTGTGAAAAATTGGTCGAAAATACAGCTGTTTACCTTATACAATAAACTTAGAAGCAGTTTTTCTAGTCCAGATTCTTAGATTTGTTTAATTTGAGTTGCTCCAACATTTTTTCTACAAAAATACATATTTCAAACTCCTTGTACAATACATGTCTTCTTTTTGGTATTAAAAATGTTTTGAAAATTGATTCCCGATGTAAATCTCTTAATATTGTTGTTATTGTTGAAAAAAGTTCAGTAAAACATTCCGAAAATTTTCATTCTTCTAGTTGTTATTTGCAGCTTTATGGTAAGAACTTATTCCATTAATTTTTTCTTAAATTCCTTCACATTAATTAGTGTAATTTTAGCTATTTTGTTATTAATTTTAAGATTTTGATTCAATTCTGATTATTTTTATAATATGTACAATATTTTTGATTGAAATTATAATTTTGACTTATGATGTTCATTCTGATTTTGAATTGAAAAGCAATTTTTAATTTTCATGAAAAAAAAAAAAATATCCTCATTAATATTTAAAAATAAAAATTTTCTTGAATATATTTATACTAAAATTGCGCGATTAAATTATAGATTTTGTTTATATTCAAGTCGGGTAGGGTTTAGTTTGGGGTGTGTAATGGGAATCAATATTAGGTTTAGTTTATGTGTTAGGTTAGATTAAGTTGTTGAAACGTTTTCCGTGTATATTCCCTTGAAACCGCAATATTATTCCCAAGGCTAGGAACAGTGTCTTGTCCACCCTATGTCCGGATTTAGGTCTTAATCTTTAAGAATTTTAAAATTTTGCCTTTTAATATGAAATATGGGGACCTCAGTTCAAATCCAAATTTTACATTTTGAAAAAAAAATTTTTTTTTTGTATGCAATAATTTTTTTTTTTTAATGAAATTCAATGAAATTTGGGTTTGCTATTTAAAGTTTCGGTTGTATTGTAGTGAATGAGTTCGAACCCAAATTTTGCCTACATTGTATTTAAACATAAAAATAAGAAAATAGGTGAAATATTTTTATTAAATCAAAATTATATTAACACTATTAACAGAAAAAAAGCAAGAATTAGTGTTTTGCCTCTCTCTAGGGGCCCAGAAAAGCAAGAAATTACAGTACAAAGTTGTACTGTAATTTTCATCTTTAGTATAAATTAAATAAACAAAATTAAATGAAAAAATCATTACAATTTTAATGATCATAATGATTTTAAAGTTTTTAAAATATAAATTTGTCAGAAATACCCTACATATTATGCATTTACGCTTATTAATGTAAAGTTTTAAGGTTTCATTGAGAAATTTTATAAAACTAGTTTGTTTTTACATTTTGCAACATTATGAAGTTTGGAATTTATTTGAGACAATGAAATGATGAATGAATATGTTTCAAAATTATCAATTTTATTGTTGATATTTGAATATTTTCATCGTTTGTTCCAATTATATTTAGGTAAACGGCAATAATTCGGTCCCATGCATATAATTTTCTTCTAAAAAAATTTACATTAAGTTACAAATCAAAATTAAATAGGTTTTTAAATTATTTTTTTACAATTAAGTAGATTTTCGAGTCCACAGCGCTTCCGATATAATTTTGAATTTATTATTTAGTTTTTGTGGAGCATGAATAGTTCAATTTTTTCAGAGAATGTTGTAATTTCACCTAAAATTTAAGAAAAAATATATTTTTTATTATTGTGGTTCTATGGTTTTTCTTCAGAGTTAGAAAAATGATTAAAAACATTTAAGACCGCTTTAGGTACATTCACTTAATACTCATTTTCTTGTTAGAGAAACTAAGTAACTAGCAACTATATAGAAACTATATAGAGAGAAACTAAGTATGTTAGCAAATTATTAGAAAATGCAATTTTAAAATATATACAATAATAAAGTTGGGCCAAACCAATGGTTTTTATTGTAGCACTTTTCTCTTCAACAAGTGAAAATAATGCTTTTAAATACAGTCTATGTACACCTCCCACACTATTAAAATTATTTTCATTCATAAACGAAACGATTGCATATTATATTTAGGATGAGCGATTTATGCAGTCTTTGAAATAAAGCAAAAATTAATATAAAGAGGGGTTAACATAATGCTCAATTTTAAGGGTTAATTGCATGAGCTAAGAAAAATAAAGATACTTTTTAGTGTCATGGAATTTACCGTTGGTTTTTTGCGTTTATAGAAATTTAAAAAAGCTTGTGGTTTTTAAAATATAAGGCGCCAAAAATTCAAATTTTACAAATTTCAAGATGCGATAAGTTGAGAAGGGGTGGAGACGGGAAAAAATGTTCTTCTAACGAAATAAAATATTTATGAATATCTAAGAGCTGCTAAAATTTCAGACTCCTTTAAGGTACGACGTAGAAGAAAAATGGTATCAAAAATTTGCATGTTCGTATAAAATTTCAGCTTTCTACCTTCAAAGGTGTAGAAGTTCTGTAAACATGTCCATAATAATTTGTTGATTCGTGTCTATAATAGGATAATATTCTTTTCCATAATATTCTTCTCCATAAGTTTATATTATAGCTTGTTTACGGACTGAATTAGGTACACTAAAAAGATCAAAATAGAAACAAACTGAATAAAAAATTAAAAATTTTATCTAAAAATTTGTTTAAACCGATCGAAACCAATGATGTAATAAAGGAAAATCAAAGTAAGATGTGTTTTAGTAAGAGGTGTGAAATATTGGTCGAAAATACAGCTGTTTACCTTATACAATAAACTTAGAAGCAGTTTTTCTAGTCCAGATTCTTAGATTTGTTTAATTTGAGTTGTTCCAACATTTTTTCTATAAAAATACATATTTCAAACTCCTTGTACAATACATGTCTTCTTTTTGGTATTAAAAATGTTTTGAAAATTGATTCCCGATGCAAATCTCTTAATATTGTTGTTATTGTTGAAAAAAGTTCAGTAAAACATTCCGAAAATTTTCATTCTTCTAGTTGTTATTTGCAGCTTTATGGTAAGAACTTATTCCATTAATTTTTTCTTAAATTCCTTCACATTAATTAGTGTAATTTTAGCTATTTTGTTATTAATTTTAAAATTTTGATTCAATTCTGATTATTTTTATAATATGTACAATATTTTTGATTGAAATTATAATTTTGACTTATGATGTTCATTCTGATTTTGAATTGAAAAGCAATTTTTAATTTTCATGAAAAAAAAAAATATCCTCATTAATATTTAAAAATAAAAATTTTCTTGAATATATTTATACTAAAATTGCGCGATTAAATTATAGATTTTGTTTATATTCAAGTCGGGTAGGGTTTAGTTTGGGGTGTGTAATGGGAATCAATATTAGGTTTAGTTTATGTGTTAGGTTAGATTAAGTTGTTGAAACGTTTTCCATGTATATTCCCTTGAAACCGCAATATTATTCCCAAGGCTAGGAACAGTGTCTTGTCCACCCTATGTCCGGATTTAGGTCTTAATCTTTAAGAATTTTAAAATTTTGCCTTATAATATGAAATATGGGGACCTCAGTTCAAATCCAAATTTTACATTTTGAAAAAAAAATTTTTTTTTTTGTATGCAATAATTTTTTTTTTAATGAAATTTAATGAAATTTGGGTTTGCTATTTAAAGTTTCGGTTGTATTGTAGTGAATGAGTTCGAACCCAAATTTTGCCTACATTGTATTTAAACATAAAAATAAGAAAATAGGTGAAATATTTTTATTAAATCAAAATTATATTAACACTATTAACAGAAAAAAAGCAAGAATTAGTGTTTTGCCTCTCTCTAGGGGCCCAGAAAAGCAAGAAATTACAGTACAAAGTTGTACTGTAATTTTCATCTTTAGTATAAATTAAATAAACAAAATTAAATGAAAAAATCATTACAATTTTAATGATCATAATGATTTTAAAGTTTTTAAAATATAAATTTGTCAGAAATACCCTACATATTATGCATTTACGCTTATTAATGTAAAGTTTTAAGGTTTCATTGAGAAATTTTATAAAACTAGTTTGTTTTTACATTTTGCAACATTATGAAGTTTGGAATTTATTTGAGACAATGAAATGATGAATGAATATGTTTCAAAATTATCAATTTTATTGTTGATATTTGAATATTTTCATCGTTTGTTCCAATTATATTTAGGTAAACGGCAATAATTCGGTCCCATGCATATAATTTGCTTCTAAAAAAATTTACATTAAGTTACAAATTAAAATTAAATAGGTTTTTAAATTATTTTTTTACAATTAAGTTGATTTTCGAGTCCACAGCGCTTCCGATATAATTTTGAATTTATTATTTAGTTTTTGTGGAGCATGAATAGTTCAATTTTTTCAGAGAATGTTGTAATTTCACCTAAAATTTAAGAAAAAATATATTTTTTATTATTGTGGTTCTATGGTTTTTCTTCAGAGTTAGAAAAATGATTAAAAACATTTAAGACCGCTTTAGGTACATTCACTTAATACTCATTTTCTTGTTAGAGAAACTAAGTAACTAGCAACTATATAGAAACTATATAGAGAGAAACTAAGTATGTTAGCAAATTATTAGAAAATGCAATTTTAAAATATATACAATAATAAAGTTGGGCCAAACCAATGGTTTTTATTGTAGCACTTTTCTCTTCAACAAGTGAAAAAAAATGCTTTTAAATACAGTCTATGTACACCTCCCACACTATTAAAATTATTTTCATTCATAAACGAAACGATTGCATATTATATTTAGGATGAGCGATTTATGCAGTCTTTGAAATAAAGCAAAAATTAATATAAAGAGGGGTTAACATAATGCTCAATTTTAAGGGTTAATTGCATGAGCTAAGAAAAATAAAGATACTTTTTAGTGTCATGGAATTTACCGTTAGTTTTTTGTGTTTATAGAAATTTAAAAAAGCTTGTTGTTTTTAAAATATAAGGCGTCAAAAATTCAAATTTTACAAATTTCAAGATGCGATAACTTGAGAAAGGGTGGAGATGGGAAAAAATGTTCTTCTAACGAAATAAAATATTTATAAATATCTAAGAGCTGCTAAAATTTCACACTCCTGTAAGGTACGACGTAGAAGAAAAATGGTATCAAAAATTTGCATGTTCGTATAAAATTTCAGCTTTCTATCTTCAAAGGTGTAGAAGTTCTGTAAACATGTCCATAATAATTTGTTGATTCGTGTCTATAATAGGATAATATTCTTTTCCATAATATTCTTCTCCATAAGTTTATATTATAGCTTGTTTACGGACTGAATTAGGTACACTAAAAAGATCAAAATAGAAACAAACTGAATAAAAAATTAAAAATTTTATCTAAAAATTTGTTTAAACCGATCGAAACCAATGATGTAATAAAGGAAAATCAAAGTAAGATGTGTTTTAGTAAGAGGTGTGAAATATTGGTCGAAAATACAGCTGTTTACCTTATACAATAAACATAGAAGCAGTTTTTCTAGTCCAGATTCTTAGATTTGTTTAATTTGAGTTGTTCCCACATTTTTTCTATAAAAATACATATTTCAAACTCCTTGTACAATACATGTCTTCTTTTTGGTATTAAAAATGTTTTGAAAATTGATTCCCGATGCAAATCTCTTAATATTGTTGTTATTGTTGAAAAAAGTTCAGTAAAACATTCCGAAAATTTTCATTCTTCTAGTTGTTATTTGCAGCTTTATGGTAAGAACTTATTCCATTAATTTTTTCTTAAATTCCTTCACATTAATTAGTGTAATTTTAGCTATTTTGTTATTAATTTTAAAATTTTGATTCAATTCTGATTATTTTTATAATATGTACAATATTTTTGATTGAAATTATAATTTTGACTTATGATGTTCATTCTGATTTTGAATTGAAAAGCAATTTTTAATTTTCATGAAAAAAAAAAATATCCTCATTAATATTTAAAAATAAAAATTTTCTTGAATATATTTATACTAAAATTGCGCGATTAAATTATAGATTTTGTTTATATTCAAGTCGGGTAGGGTTTAGTTTGGGGTGTGTAATGGGAATCAATATTAGGTTTAGTTTATGTGTTAGGTTAGATTAAGTTGTTGAAACGTTTTCCATGTATATTCCCTTGAAACCGCAATATTATTCCCAAGGCTAGGAACAGTGTCTTGTCCACCCTATGTCCGGATTTAGGTCTTAATCTTTAAGAATTTTAAAATTTTGCCTTATAATATGAAATATGGGGACCTCAGTTCAAATCCAAATTTTACATTTTGAAAAAAAAATTTTTTTTTTTGTATGCAATAATTTTTTTTTTTTTAATGAAATTTAATGAAATTTGGGTTTGCTATTTAAAGTTTCGGTTGTATTGTAGTGAATGAGTTCGAACCCAAATTTTGCCTATATTGTATTTAAACATAAAAATAAGAAAATAGGTGAAATATTTTTATTAAATCAAAATTATATTAACACTATTAACAGAAAAAAAGCAAGAATTAGTGTTTTGCCTCTCTCTAGGGGCCCAGAAAAGCAAGAAATTACAGTACAAAGTTGTACTGTAATTTTCATCTTTAGTATAAATTAAATAAACAAAATTAAATGAAAAAATCATTACAATTTTTAATGATCATAATGATTTTAAAGTTTTTAAAATATAAATTTGTCAGAAATACCCTACATATTATGCATTTACCGCTTATTAATGTAAAGTTTTAAGGTTTCATTGAGAAATTTTATAAAACTAGTTTGTTTTTACATTTTGCAACATTATGAAGTTTGGAATTTATTTGAGACAATGAAATGATGAATGAATACGTTTCAAAATTATCAATTTTATTGTTGATATTTGAATATTTTCATCGTTTGTTCCAATTATATTTAGGTAAACGGCAATAATTCGGTCCCATGCATATAATTTGCTTCTAAAAAAATTTACATTAAGTTACAAATCAAAATTAAATAGGTTTTTAAATTATTTTTTTACAATTAAGTTGATTTTCGAGTCCACAGCGCTTCCGATATAATTTTGAATTTATTATTTAGTTTTTGTGGAGCATGAATAGTTCAATTTTTTCAGAGAATGTTGTAATTTCACCTAAAATTTAAGAAAAAATATATTTTTTATTATTGTGGTTCTATGGTTTTTCTTCAGAGTTAGAAAAATGATTAAAAACATTTAAGACCGCTTTAGGTACATTCACTTAATACTCATTTTCTTGTTAGAGAAACTAAGTAACTAGCAACTATATAGAAACTATATAGAGAGAAACTAAGTATGTTAGCAAATTATTAGAAAATGCAATTTTAAAATATATACAATAATAAAGTTGGGCCAAACCAATGGTTTTTATTGTAGCACTTTTCTCTTCAACAAGTGAAAATAATGCTTTTAAATACAGTCTATGTACACCTCCCACACTATTAAAATTATTTTCATTCATAAACGAAACGATTGCATATTATATTTAGGATGAGCGATTTATGCAGTCTTTGAAATAAAGCAAAAATTAATATAAAGAGGGGTTAACATAATGCTCAATTTTAAGGGTTAATTGCATGAGCTAAGAAAAATAAAGATACTTTTTAGTGTCATGGAATTTACCGTTAGTTTTTTGTGTTTATAGAAATTTAAAAAAGCTTGTTGTTTTTAAAATATAAGGCGTCAAAAATTTAAATTTTACAAATTTCAAGATGCGATAACTTGAGAAAGGGTGGAGATGGGAAAAAATGTTCTTCTAACGAAATAAAATATTTATAAATATCTAAGAGCTGCTAAAATTTCACACTCCTGTAAGGTACGACGTAGAAGAAAAATGGTATCAAAAATTAGCATGTTCGTATAAAATTTCAGCTTTCTATCTTCAAAGGTGTAGAAGTTCTGTAAATATGTCCATAATAATTTGTTGATTCGTGTCTATAATAGGATAATATTCTTTTCCATAATATTCTTCTCCATAAGTTTATATTATAGCTTGTTTACGGACTGAATTAGGTACACTAAAAAGATCAAAATAGAAACAAACTGAATAAAAAATTAAAAATTTTATCTAAAAATTTGTTTAAAACCGATCGAAACCAATGATGTAATAAAGGAAAATCAAAGTAAGATGTGGTTTAGTAAGAGGTGTGAAATATTGGTCGAAAATACAGCTGTTTACCTTATACAATAAACTTAGAAGCAGTTTTTCTAGTCCAGATTCTTAGATTTGTTTAATTTGAGTTGTTCCAACATTTTTTGATTAAAAACATTTAAGACCGCTTTAGGTACATTCACTTAATACTCATTTTCTTGTTAGAGAAACTAAGTAACTAGCAACTATATAGAAACTATATAGAGAGAAACTAAGTATGTTAGCAAATTATTAGAAAATGCAATTTTAAAATATATACAATAATAAAGTTGGGCCAAACCAATGGTTTTTATTGTAGCACTTTTCTGCTCAATTTTAAGGGTTAATTGCATGAGCTAAGAAAAATAAAGATACTTTTTAGTGTCATGGAATTTACCGTTAGTTTTTTGTGTTTATAGAAATTTAAAAAAGCTTGTTGTTTTTAAAATATAAGGCGTCAAAAATTCAAATTTTACAAATTTCAAGATGCGATAACTTGAGAAAGGGTGGAGATGGGAAAAAATGTTCTTCTAACGAAATAAAATATTTATAAATATCTAAGAGCTGCTAAAATTTCACACTCCTGTAAGGTACGACGTAGAAGAAAAATGGTATCAAAAATTTGCATGTTCGTATAAAATTTCAGCTTTCTATCTTCAAAGGTGTAGAAGTTCTGTAAACATGTCCATAATAATTTGTTGATTCGTGTCTATAATAGGATAATATTCTTTTCCATAATATTCTTCTCCATAAGTTTATATTATAGCTTGTTTACGGACTGAATTAGGTACACTAAAAAGATCAAAATAGAAACAAACTGAATAAAAAATTAAAAATTTTATCTAAAAATTTGTTTAAAACCGATCGAAACCAATGATGTAATAAAGGAAAATCAAAGTAAGATGTGGTTTAGTAAGAGGTGTGAAATATTGGTCGAAAATACAGCTGTTTACCTTATACAATAAACTTAGAAGCAGTTTTTCTAGTCCAGATTCTTAGATTTGTTTAATTTGAGTTGTTCTAACATTTTTTCTATAAAAATACATATTTCAAACTCCTTGTACAATACATGTCTTCTTTTTGGTATTAAAAATGTTTTGAAAATTGATTCCCGATGCAAATCTCTTAATATTGTTGTTATTGTTGAAAAAAGTTCAGTAAAACATTCCGAAAATTTTCATTCTTCTAGTTGTTATTTGCAGCTTTATGGTAAGAACTTATTCCATTAATTTTTTCTTAAATTCCTTCACATTAATTAGTGCAATTTTAGCTATTTTGTTATTAATTTTAAAATTTTTTATTCAATTCTGATTATTTTTATAATATGTACAATATTTTTGATTGAAATTATAATTTTGACTTATGATGTTCATTCTGATTTTGAATTGAAAAGCAATTTTTAATTTTCATGAAAAAAAAAAAATATCCTCATTAATATTTAAAAATAAAAATTTTCTTGAATATATTTATACTAAAATTGCGCGATTAAATTATAGATTTTGTTTATATTCAAGTCGGGTAGGGTTTAGTTTGGGGTGTGTAATGGGAATCAATATTAGGTTTAGTTTATGTGTTAGGTTAGATTAAGTTGTTGAAACGTTTTCCATGTATATTCCCTTGAAACCGCAATATTATTCCCAAGGCTAGGAACAGTGTCTTGTCCACCCTATGTCCGGATTTAGGTCTTAATCTTTAAGAATTTTAAAATTTTGCCTTATAATATGAAATATGGGGACCTCAGTTCAAATCCAAATTTTACATTTTGAAAAAAAAATTTTTTTTTTTGTATGCAATAATTTTTTTTTTTTTAATGAAATGTAATGAAATTTGGGTTTGCTATTTAAAGTTTCGGTTGTATTGTAGTGAATGAGTTCGAACCCAAATTTTGCCTACATTGTATTTAAACATAAAAATAAGAAAATAGGTGAAATATTTTTATTAAATCAAAATTATATTAACACTATTAACAGAAAAAAGCAAGAATTGGTGTTTTGCCTCTCTCTAGGGGCCCAGAAAAGCAAGAAATTACAGTACAAAGTTGTACTGTAATTTTCATCTTTAGTATAAATTAAATAAACAAAATTAAATGAAAAAATCATTACAATTTTAATGATCATAATGATTTTAAAGTTTTTAAAATATAAATTTGTCAGAAATACCCTACATATTATGCATTTACGCTTATTAATGTAAAGTTTTAAGGTTTCATTGAGAAATTTTATAAAACTAGTTTGTTTTTACATTTTGCAACATTATGAAGTTTGGAATTTATTTCAGACAATGAAATGATGAATGAATATGTTTCAAAATTATCAATTTTATTGTTGATATTTGAATATTTTCATCGTTTGTTCCAATTATATTTAGGTAAACGGCAATAATTCGGTCCCATGCATATAATTTGCTTCTAAAAAAATTTACATTAAGTTACAAATCCAAATTAAATAGGTTTTTAAATTATTTTTTTACAATTAAGTTGATTTTCGAGTCCACAGCGCTTCCGATATAATTTTGAATTTATTATTTAGTTTTTGTGGAGCATGAATAGTTCAATTTTTTCAGAGAATGTTGTAATTTCACCTAAAATTTAAGAAAAAATATATTTTTTATTATTGTGGTTCTATGGTTTTTCTTCAGAGTTAGAAAAATGATTAAAAACATTTAAGACCGCTTTAGGTACATTCACTTAATACTCATTTTCTTGTTAGAGAAACTAAGTAACTAGCAACTATATAGAAACTATATAGAGAGAAACTAAGTATGTTAGCAAATTATTAGAAAATGCAATTTTAAAATATATACAATAATAAAGTTGGGCCAAACCAATGGTTTTTATTGTAGCACTTTT
The DNA here is from genome assembly GCF_029603195.1 of Condylostylus longicornis. Lineage (NCBI taxonomy): Eukaryota > Metazoa > Arthropoda > Insecta > Diptera > Dolichopodidae > Condylostylus > Condylostylus longicornis. Next base: position 90,880 of record NW_026578035.1, read on the forward strand.
CTCTTCAACAAGTGAAAATAATGCTTTTAAATACAGTCTATGTACACCTCCCACACTATTAAAATTATTTTCATTCATAAACGAAACGATTGCATATTATATTTAGGATGAGCGATTTATGCAGTCTTTGAAATAAAGCAAAAATTAATATAAAGAGGGGTTAACATAATGCTCAATTTTAAGGGTTAATTGCATGAGCTAAGAAAAATAAAGATACTTTTTAGTGTCATGGAATTTACCGTTAGTTTTTTGTGTTTATAGAAATTTAAAAAAGCTTGTGGTTTTTAAAATATAAGGCGTCAAAAATTCAAATTTTACAAATTTCAAGATGCGATAACTTGAGAAGGGGTGGAGATGGGAAAAAATGTTCTTCTAACGAAATAAAATATTTATAAATATCTAAGAGCTGCTAAAATTTCACACTCCTGTAAGGTACGACGTAGAAGAAAAATGGTATCAAAAATTTGCATGTTCGTATAAAATTTCAGCTTTCTATCTTCAAAGGTGTAGAAGTTCTGTAAACATGTCCATAATAATTTGTTGATTCGTGTCTATAATAGGATAATATTCTTTTCCATAATATTCTTCTCCATAAGTTTATATTATAGCTTGTTTACGGACTGAATTAGGTACACTAAAAAGATCAAAATAGAAACAAACTGAATAAAAAATTAAAAATTTTATCTAAAAATTTGTTTAAACCGATCGAAACCAATGATGTAATAAAGGAAAATCAAAGTAAGATGTGTTTTAGTAAGAGATGTGAAATATTGGTCGAAAATACAGCTGTTTACCTTATACAATAAACTTAGAAGCAGTTTTTCTAGTCCAGATTCTTAGATTTGTTTAATTTGAGTTGTTCCAACATTTTTTCTATAAAAATACATATTTCAAACTCCTTGTACAATACATGTCTTCTTTTTGGTATTAAAAATGTTTTGAAAATTGATTCCCGATGCAAATCTCTTAATATTGTTGTTATTGTTGAAAAAAGTTCAGTAAAACATTCCGAAAATTTTCATTCTTCTAGTTGTTATTTGCAGCTTTATGGTAAGAACTTATTCCATTAATTTTTTCTTAAATTCCTTCACATTAATTAGTGTAATTTTAGCTATTTTGTTATTAATTTTAAAATTTTGATTCAATTCTGATTATTTTTATAATATGTACAATATTTTTGATTGAAATTATAATTTTGACTTATGATGTTCATTCTGATTTTGAATTGAAAAGCAATTTTTAATTTTCATGAAAAAAAAAAAATATCCTCATTAATATTTAAAAATAAAAATTTTCTTGAATATATTTATACTAAAATTGCGCGATTAAATTATAGATTTTGTTTATATTCAAGTCGGGTAGGGTTTAGTTTGGGGTGTGTAATGGGAATCAATATTAGGTTTAGTTTATGTGTTAGGTTAGATTAAGTTGTTGAAACGTTTTCCATGTATATTCCCTTGAAACCGCAATATTATTCCCAAGGCTAGGAACAGTGTCTTGTCCACCCTATGTCCGGATTTAGGTCTTAATCTTTAAGAATTTTAAAATTTTGCCTTATAATATGAAATATGGGGACCTCAGTTCAAATCCAAATTTTACATTTTGAAAAAAAAATTTTTTTTTTGTATGCAATAATTTTTTTTTTTTAATGAAATTTAATGAAATTTGGGTTTGCTATTTAAAGTTTCGGTTGTATTGTAGTGAATGAGTTCGAACCCAAATTTTGCCTACATTGTATTTAAACATAAAAATAAGAAAATAGGTGAAATATTTTTATTAAATCAAAATTATATTAACACTATTAACAGAAAAAAAGCAAAAATTAGTGTTTTGCCTCTCTCTAGGGGCCCAGAAAAGCAAGAAATTACAGTACAAAGTTGTACTGTAATTTTCATCTTTAGTATAAATTAAATAAACAAAATTAAATGAAAAAATCATTACAATTTTAATGATCATAATGATTTTAAAGTTTTTAAAATATAAATTTGTCAGAAATACCCTACATATTATGCATTTACGCTTATTAATGTAAAGTTTTAAGGTTTCATTGAGAAATTTTATAAAACTAGTTTGTTTTTACATTTTGCAACATTATGAAGTTTGGAATTTATTTGAGACAATGAAATGATGAATGAATACGTTTCAAAATTATCAATTTTATTGTTGATATTTGAATATTTTCATCGTTTGTTCCAATTATATTTAGGTAAACGGCAATAATTCGGTCCCATGCATATAATTTTCTTCTAAAAAAATTTACATTAAGTTACAAATCAAAATTAAATAGGTTTTTAAATTATTTTTTTACAATTAAGTTGATTTTCGAGTCCACAGCGCTTCCGATATAATTTTGAATTTATTATTTAGTTTTTGTGGAGCATGAATAGTTCAATTTTTTCAGAGAATGTTGTAATTTCACCTAAAATTTAAGAAAAAATATATTTTTTATTATTGTGGTTCTATGGTTTTTCTTCAGAGTTAGAAAAATGATTAAAAACATTTAACACCGCTTTAGGTACATTCACTTAATACTCATTTTCTTGTTATTCCTTTTTTGAGGAAATAGTTTTATATAGAGAGAAACTAAGTATGTTAGCAAATTATTAGAAAATGCAATTTTAAAATATATACAATAATAAAGTTGGGCCAAACCAATGGTTTTTATTGTAGCACTTTTCTCTTCAACAAGTGAAAATAATGCTTTTAAATACAGTCTATGTACACCTCCCACACTATTAAAATTATTTTCATTCATAAACGAAACGATTGCATATTATATTTAGGATGAGCGATTTATGCAGTCTTTGAAATAAAGCAAAAATTAATATAAAGAGGGGTTAACATAATGCTCAATTTTAATGGTTAATTGCATGAGCTAAGAAAAATAAAGATACTTTTTAGTGTCATGGAATTCACCGTTAGTTTTTTGCGTTTATAGAAATTTAAAAAAGCTTGTGGTTTTTAAAATATAAGGCGTCAAAAATTCAAATTTTACAAATTTCAAGATGCGATAACTTGAGAAGGGGTGGAGATGGGAAAAAATGTTCTTCTAACGAAATAAAATATTTATAAATATCTAAGAGCTGCTAAAATTTCAGACTCCTGTAAGGTACGATGTAGAAGAAAAATGGTATCAAAAATTTGGGAAAAACGGATTTTAGATAACGGTAAATTTTAACGGCCATTTCAGAAATGTTATGCAGCAATAGAGGAAGCCAGCCACTATTTTACTGCTTTTACAAAATTTGAAAAATGATTATGGTTTCACGGCAATAAATAGTTAAAAAATGGCATCTTTAGGGTTTTAGGGGGGTATAACTTCTAGGGAGGGAGAAATAGGTAAAAATTTTCTTCTACAGAAATAAGATTCTAGTAAAGATCCATGTTCGTATAAAATTTCAGCTTTCTATCTTCAAAGGTGTAGAAGTTTTGTAAACATGTCGATAATAATTTGTTGATTCGTGTCTATAATATAATAATATTCTTTTCCATAATATTCTTCTCCATAAGTTTATATTATAGCTTGTTTACGGGCTGAATTAGGTACACTAAAAAGATCAAAATAGAAACAGACTGAATTAAAAATTAAAAATTTTATCTAAAAATTTGTTTAAACCGATCGAAACCAATGTAGTAATAAAGGAAAATCAAAGTAAGGTGTGTTTTAGTCAGAAGTGTGAAAAATTGGTCGAAAATACAGCTGTTTACCTTATACAATAAACTTAGAAGCAGTTTTTCTGGTCCAGATTCTTAGCTTTGTTTAATTTGAGTTGTTCCAACATTTTTTCTATAAAAATACATATTTCAAACTCCGTGTACAATACATGTCTTCTCTTTGGTATTAAAAATGTTTCGAAAATTGATTCCCGATGTAAATCTCTTAATATTGTTGTTATTGTTCAAAAAAGTTCAGTAAAACATTCCGAAAATTTTCATTCTTCTAGTTGTTATTTGCAGCTTTATGGTAAGAACTTATTCCATTAATTTTTTCTTAAATTCCTTCACATTAATTGGTGTAATTTTAGCTATTTTGTTATTAATTTTAAAATTTTGATTCAATTCTGATTATTTTTATAATATGTACAATATTTTTGATTGAAATTATAATTTTGACTTATGATGTTCATTCTGATTTTGAATTGAAAAGCAATTTTTAATTTTCATGAAAAAAAAAATATCCTCATTAATATTTAAAAATAAAAATTTTCTTGAATATATTTATACTAAAATTGCGCGATTAAATTATAGATTTTGTTTATATTCAAGTCGGGTAGGGTTTAGTTTGGGGTGTGTAATGGGAATCAATATTAGGTTTAGTTTATGTGTTAGGTTAGATTAAGTTGTTGAAACGTTTTCCATGTATATTCCCTTGAAACCGCAATATTATTCCCAAGGCTAGGAACAGTGTCTTGTCCACCCTATTTCCGGATTTAGGTCTTAATCTTTAAGAATTTTAAAATTTTGCCTTATAATATGAAATATGGGGACCTCAGTTCAAATCCAAATTTTACATTTTGAAAAAAAAATTTTTTTTTTGTATGCAATAATTTTTTTTTTTAATGAAATTTAATGAAATTTGGGTTTGCTATTTAAAGTTTCGGTTGTATTGTAGTGAATGAGTTCGAACACAAATTTTGCCTACATTGTATTTAAACATAAAAATAAGAAAATAGGTGAAATATTTTTATTAAATCAAAATTATATTAACACTATTAACAGAAAAAAGCAAAAATTAGTGTTTTGCCTCTCTCTAGGGGCCCAGAAAAGCAAGAAATTACAGTACAAAGTTGTACTGTAATTTTCATCTTTAGTATAAATTAAATAAACAAAATTAAATGAAAAAATCATTACAATTTTAATGATCATAATGATTTTAAAGTTTTTAAAATATAAATTTGTCAGAAATAGCCTACATATTATGCATTTACGCTTATTAATGTAAAGTTTTAAGGTTTCATTGTGAAATTTTATAAAACTAGTTTGTTTTTACATTTTGCAACATTATGAAGTTTGAAATTTATTTGAGACAATGAAATGATGAATGAATATTTTTCAAAATTATCAATTTTATTGTTGATATGTGAATATTTTCATCGTTTGTTCCAATTATATTTAGGTAAACGGCAATAATTCGGTCCCATGCATATAATTTTCTTCTAAAAAAATTTACATTAAGTTACAAATCAAAATTAAATAGGTTTTTAAATTATTTTTTTACAATTAAGTTGATTTTCGAGTCCACAGCGCTTCCGATATAATTTTGAATTTATTATTTAGTTTTTGTGGAGCATGAATAGTTCAATTTTTTCAGAGAATGTTGTAATTTCACCTAAAATTTAAGAAAAAATATATTTTTTATTATTGTGGTTCTATGGTTTTTCTTCAGAGTTAGAAAAATGATTAAAAACATTTAAGACCGCTTTAGGTACATTCACTTAATACTCATTTTCTTGTTATTCCTTTTTTTGAGGAAATAGTTTTATATAGAGAGAAACTAAGTATGTTAGCAAATTATTAGAAAATGCAATTTTAAAATATATACAATAATAAAGTTGGGCCAAACCAATGGTTTTTATTGTAGCACTTTTCTCTTCAACAAGTGAAAATACTGCTTTTAAATACAGTCTATGTACACCTCCCACACTATTAAAATTATTTTCATTCATAAACGAAACGATTGCATATTATATTTAGGATGAGCGATTTATGCAGTCTTTGAAATAAAGCAAAAATTAATATAAAGAGGGGTTAACATAATGCTCAATTTTAAGGGTTAATTGCATGAGCTAAGAAAAATAAAGATACTTTTTAGTGTCATGGAATTCACCGTTAGTTTTTTGCGTTTATAGAAATTTAAAAAAGCTTGTGGTTTTTAAAATATAAGGCGTCAAAAATTCAAATTTTACAAATTTCAAGATGCGATAACTTGAGAAGGGGTGGAGATGGGAAAAATGTTCTTCTAACGAAATAAAATATTTATAAATATCTAAGAGCTGCTAAAATTTCAGACTCCTGTAAGGTACGATGTAGAAGAAAAATGGTATCAAAAATTTGGGAAAAACGGATTTTAGATAACGGTAAATTTTAACGGCCATTTCAGAAATGTTATGCAGCAATAGAGGAAGCCAGCCACTATTTTTCTGCTTTTACAAAATTTGAAAAATGGTTATGGTTTCACGGCAATAAATAGTTAAAAAATGGCATCTTTAGGGTTTTAGGGGGGTATAACTTCTAGGGAGGGAGAAATAGGTAAAAATTTCCTTCTACAGAAATAAGATTCTAGTAAAGATCCATGTTCGTATAAAATTTCAGCTTTCTATCTTCAAAGGTGTAGAAGTTTTGTAAACATGTCCATAATAATTTGTTGATTCGTGTCTATAATAGGATAATATTCTTTTCCATAATATTCTTCTCCATAAGTTTATATTATAGCTTGTTTACGGGCTGAATTAGGTACACTAAAAAGATCAAAATAGAAACAGACTGAATTAAAAATTAAAAATTTTATCTAAAAATTTGTTTAAACCGATCGAAACCAGTGTAGTAATAAAGGAAAATCAAAGTAAGGTGTGTTTTAGTCAGAAGTGTGAAAAATTGGTCGAAAATACAGCTGTTTACCTTATACAATAAACTTAGAAGCAGTTTTTCTGGTCCAGATTCTTAGCTTTGTTTAATTTGAGTTGTTCCAACATTTTTTCTATAAAAATACATATTTCAAACTCCGTGTACAATACATGTCTTCTCTTTGGTATTAAAAATGTTTCGAAAATTGATTCCCGATGTAAATCTCTTAATATTGTTGTTATTGTTCAAAAAAGTTCAGTAAAACATTCCGAAAATTTTCATTCTTCTAGTTGTTATTTGCAGCTTTATGGTAAGAACTTATTCCATTAATTTTTTCTTAAATTCCTTCACATTAATTAGTGTAATTTTAGCTATTTTGTTATTAATTTTAAAATTTTGATTCAATTCTGATTATTTTTATAATATGTACAATATTTTTGATTGAAATTATAATTTTGACTTATGATGTTCATTCTGATTTTGAATTGAAAAGCAATTTTTAATTTTCATGAAAAAAAAAAAATATTCTCATTAATATTTAAAAATAAAAATTTTCTTGAATATACTTATACTAAAATTGCGCGATTAAATTATAGATTTTGTTTATATTCAAGTCGGGTAGGGTTTAGTTTGGGGTGTGTAATGGGAATCAATATTAGGTTTAGTTTATGTGTTAGGTTAGATTAAGTTGTTGAAACGTTTTCCATGTATATTCCCTTGAAACCGCAATATTATTCCCAAGGCTAGGAACAGTGTCTTGTCCACCCTATGTCCGGATTTAGGTCTTAATCTTTAAGAATCTTAAAATTTTGCCTTATAATATGAAATATGGGGACCTCAGTTCAAATCCAAATTTTACATTTTGAAAAAAAAATTTTTTTTTTGTATGCAATAATTTTTTTTTTTTTAATGAAATTTAATGAAATTTGGGTTTGCTATTTAAAGTTTCGGTTGTATTGTAGTGAATGAGTTCGAACCCAAATTTTGCCTACATTGTATTTAAACATAAAAATAAGAAAATAGGTGAAATATTTTTATTAAATCAAAATTATATTAACACTATTAACAGAAAAAAGCAAAAATTAGTGTTTTGCCTCTCTCTAGTGGCCCAGAAAAGCAAGAAATTACAGTACAAAGTTGTACTGTAATTTTCATCTTTAGTATAAATTAAATAAACAAAATTAAATGAAAAAATCATTACAATTTTAATGATCATAATGATTTTAAAGTTTTTAAAATATAAATTTGTCAGAAATACCCTACATATTATGCATTTACGCTTATTAATGTAAAGTTTTAAGGTTTCATTGTGAAATTTTATAAAACTAGTTTGTTTTTACATTTTGCAACATTATGAAGTTTGGAATTTATTTGAGACAATGAAATGATGAATGAATACGTTTCAAAATTATCAATTTTATTGTTGATATTTGAATATTTTCATCGTTTGTTCCAATTATATTTAGGTAAACGGCAATAATTCGGTCCCATTCATATAATTTGCTTCTAAAAAAATTTACATTAAGTTACAAATCAAAATTAAATAGGTTTTTAAATTATTTTTTTACAATTAAGTTGATTTTCGAGTCCACAGCGCTTCCGATATAATTTTGAATTTATTATTTAGTTTTTGTGGAGCATGAATAGTTCAATTTTTTCAGAGAATGTTGTAATTTCACCTAAAATTTAAGAAAAAATATATTTTTTATTATTGTGGTTCTATGGTTTTTCTTCAGAGTTAGAAAAATTATTAAAAACATTTAAGACCGCTTTAGGTACATTCACTTAATACTCATTTTCTTGTTAGAGAAACTAAGTAACTAGCAACTATATAGAAACTATATAGAGAGAAACTAAGTATGTTAGCAAATTATTAGAAAATGCAATTTTAAAATATATACAATAATAAAGTTGGGCCAAACCAATGGTTTTTATTGTAGCACTTTTCTCTTCAACAAGTGAAAATACTGCTTTTAAATACAGTCTATGTACACCTCCCACACTATTAAAATTATTTTCATTCATAAACGAAACGATTGCATATTATATTTAGGATGAGCGATTTATGCAGTCTTTGAAATAAAGCAAAAATTAATATAAAGAGGGGTTAACATAATGCTCAATTTTAAGGGTTAATTGCATGAGCTAAGAAAAATAAAGATACTTTTTAGTGTCATGGAATTCACCGTTAGTTTTTTGCGTTTATAGAAATTTAAAAAAGCTTGTGGTTTTTAAAATATAAGGCGTCAAAAATTCAAATTTTACAAATTTCAAGATGCGATAACTTGAGAAGGGGTGGAGATGGGAAAAAATGTTCTTCTAACGAAATAAAATATTTATAAATATCTAAGAGCTGCTAAAATTTCAGACTCCTGTAAGGTACGATGTAGAAGAAAAATGGTATCAAAAATTTGGGAAAAACGGATTTTAGATAACGGTAAATTTTAACGGCCATTTCAGAAATGTTATGCAGCAATAGAGGAAGCCAGCCACTATTTTTCTGCTTTTACAAAATTTGAAAAATGATTATGGTTTCACGGCAATAAATAGTTAAAAAATGGCATCTTTAGGGTTTTAGGGGGGTATAACTTCTAGGGAGGGAGAAATAGGTAAAAATTTCCTTCTACAGAAATAAGATTCTAGTAAAGATCCATGTTCGTATAAAATTTCAGCTTTCTATCTTCAAAGGTGTAGAAGTTTTGTAAACATGTCCATAATAATTTGTTGATTCGTGTCTATAATAGGATAATATTCTTTTCCATAATATTCTTCTCCATAAGTTTATATTATAGCTTGTTTATGGGCTGAATTAGGTACACTAAAAAGATCAAAATAGAAACAGACTGAATTAAAAATTAAAAATTTTATCTAAAAATTTGTTTAAACCGATCGAAACCAATGTAGTAATAAAGGAAAATCAAAGTAAGGTGTGTTTTAGTCAGAAGTGTGAAAAATTGGTCGAAAATACAGCTGTTTACCTTATACAATAAACTTAGAAGCAGTTTTTCTGGTCCAGATTCTTAGCTTTGTTTAATTTGAGTTGTTCCAACATTTTTCTATAAAAATACATATTTCAAACTCCGTGTACAATACATGTCTTCTCTTTGGTATTAAAAATGTTTCGAAAATTGATTCCCGATGTAAATCTCTTAATATTGTTGTTATTGTTCAAAAAAGTTCAGTAAAACATTCCGAAAATTTTCATTCTTCTAGTTGTTATTTGCAGCTTTATGGTAAGAACTTATTCCATTAATTTTTTCTTAAATTCCTTCATATTAATTAGTGTAATTTTAGCTATTTTGTTATTAATTTTAAAATTTTGATTCAATTCTGATTATTTTTATAATATGTACAATATTTTTGATTGAAATTATAATTTTGACTTATGATGTTCATTCTGATTTTGAATTGAAAAGCAATTTTTAATTTTCATGAAAAAAAAAAAATATTCTCATTAATATTTAAAAATAAAAATTTTCTTGAATATATTTATACTAAAATTGCGCGATTAAATTATAGATTTTGTTTATATTCAAGTCGGGTAGGGTTTAGTTTGGGGTGTGTAATGGGAATCAATATTAGGTTTAGTTTATGTGTTAGGTTAGATTAAGTTGTTGAAACGTTTTCCATGTATATTCCCTTGAAACCGCAATATTATTCCCAAGGCTAGGAACAGTGTCTTGTCCACCCTATGTCCGGATTTAGGTCTTAATCTTTAAGAATTTTAAAATTTTGCCTTATAATATGAAATATGGGGACCTCAGTTCAAATCCAAATTTTACATTTTGAAAAAAAAATTTTTTTTTTGTATGCAATAATTTTTTTTTTTTTAATGAAATTTAATGAAATTTGGGTTTGCTATTTAAAGTTTCGGTTGTATTGTAGTGAATGAGTTCGAACCCAAATTTTGCCTACATTGTATTTAAACATAAAAATAAGAAAATAGGTGAAATATTTTTATTAAATCAAAATTATATTAACACTATTAACAGAAAGAAGCAAAAATTAGTGTTTTGCCTCTCTCTAGGGGCCCAGAAAAGCAAGAAATTACAGTACAAAGTTGTACTGTAATTTTCATCTTTAGTATAAATTAAATAAACAAAATTAAATGAAAAAATCATTACAATTTTAATGATCATAATGATTTTAAAGTTTTTAAAATATAAATTTGTCAGAAATACCCTACATATTATGCATTTACGCTTATTAATGTAAAGTTTTAAGGTTTCATTGTGAAATTTTATAAAACTAGTTTGTTTTTACATTTTGCAACATTATGAAGTTTGAAATTTATTTGAGACAATGAAATGATGAATGAATATTTTTCAAAATTATCAATTTTATTGTTGATATGTGAATATTTTCATCGTTTGTTCCAATTATATTTAGGTAAACGGCAATAATTCGGTCCCATGCATATAATTTGCTTCTAAAAAAATTTACATTAAGTTACAAATCAAAATTAAATAGGTTTTTAAATTATTTTTTTACAATTAAGTTGATTTTCGAGTCCACAGCGCTTCCGATATAATTTTGAATTTATTATTTAGTTTTTGTGGAGCATGAATAGTTCAATTTTTTCAGAGAATGTTGTAATTTCACCTAAAATTTAAGAAAAAATATATTTTTTATTATTGTGGTTCTATGGTTTTTCTTCAGAGTTAGAAAAATGATTAAAAACATTTAAGACCGCTTTAGGTACATTCACTTAATACTCATTTTCTTGTTATTCCTTTTTTGAGGAAATAGTTTTATATATAGAGAAACTAAGTATGTTAGCAAATTATTAGAAAATGCAATTTTAAAATATATACAATAATAAAGTTGGGCCAAACCAATGGTTTTTATTGTAGCACTTTTCTCTTCAACAAGTGAAAATACTGCTTTTAAATACAGTCTATGTACACCTCCCACACTATTAAAATTATTTTCATTCATAAACGAAACGATTGCATATTATATTTAGGATGAGCGATTTATGCAGTCTTTGAAATAAAGCAAAAATTAATATAAAGAGGGGTTAACATAATGCTCAATTTTAAGGGTTAATTGCATGAGCTAAGAAAAATAAAGATACTTTTTAGTGTCATGGAATTCACCGTTAGTTTTTTGCGTTTATAGAAATTTAAAAAAGCTTGTGGTTTTTAAAATATAAGGCGTCAAAAATTCAAATTTTACAAATTTCAAGATGCGATAACTTGAGAAGGGGTGGAGATGGGAAAAAATGTTCTTCTAACGAAATAAAATATTTATAAATATCTAAGAGCTGCTAAAATTTCAGACTCCTGTAAGGTACGATGTAGAAGAAAAATGGTATCAAAAATTTGGGAAAAACGGATTTTAGATAACGGTAAATTTTAACGGCCATTTCAGAAATGTTATGCAGCAATAGAGGAAGCCAGCCACTATTTTTCTGCTTTTACAAAATTTGAAAAATGATTATGGTTTCACGGCAATAAATAGTTAAAAAATGGCATCTTTAGGGTTTTAGGGGGGTATAACTTCTAGGGAGGGAGAAATAGGTAAAAATTTCCTTCTACAGAAATAAGATTCTAGTAAAGATCCATGTTCGTATAAAATTTCAGCTTTCTATCTTCAAAGGTGTAGAAGTTTTGTAAACATGTCCATAATAATTTGTTGATTCGTGTCTATAATAGGATAATATTCTTTTCCATAATATTCTTCTCCATAAGTTTATATTATAGCTTGTTTATGGGCTGAATTAGGTACACTAAAAAGATCAAAATAGAAACAGACTGAATTAAAAATTAAAAATTTTATCTAAAAATTTGTTTAAACCGATCGAAACCAATGTAGTAATAAAGGAAAATCAAAGTAAGGTGTGTTTTAGTCAGAAGTGTGTAAAATTGGTCGAAAATACAGCTGTTTACCTTATACAATAAACTTAGAAGCAGTTTTTCTGGTCCAGATTCTTAGCTTTGTTTAATTTGAGTTGTTCCAACATTTTTTCTATAAAAATACATATTTCAAACTCCGTGTACAATACATGTCTTCTCTTTGGTATTAAAAATGTTTCGAAAATTGATTCCCGATGTAAATCTCTTAATATAGTTGTTATTGTTCAAAAAAGTTCAGTAAAACATTCCGAAAATTTTCATTCTTCTAGTTGTTATTTGCAGCTTTATGGTAAGAACTTATTCCATTAATTTTTTCTTAAATTCCTTCACATTAATTAGTGTAATTTTAGCTATTTTGTTATTAATTTTAAAATTTTGATTCAATTCTGATTATTTTTATAATATGTACAATATTTTTGATTGAAATTATAATTTTGACTTATGATGTTCATTCTGATTTTGAATTGAAAAGCAATTTTTAATTTTCATGAAAAAAAAAAATATCCTCATTAATATTTAAAAATAAAAATTTTCTTGAATATATTTATACTAAAATTGCGCGATTAAATTATAGATTTTGTTTATATTCAAGTCGGGTAGGGTTTAGTTTGGGGTGTGTAATGGGAATCAATATTAGGTTTAGTTTATGTGTTAGGTTAGATTAAGTTGTTGAAACGTTTTCCATATATATTCCCTTGAAACCGCAATATTATTCCCAAGGCTAGGAACAGTGTCTTGTCCACCCTATGTCCGGATTTAGGTCTTAATCTTTAAGAATTTTAAAATTTTGCCTTATAATATGAAATATGGGGACCTCAGTTCAAATCCAAATTTTACATTTTGAAAAAAAAATTTTTTTTTTGTATGCAATAATTTTTTTTTTTTTAATGAAATTTAATGAAATTTGGGTTTGCTATTTAAAGTTTCGGTTGTATTGTAGTGAATGAGTTCGAACCCAAATTTTGCCTACATTGTATTTAAACATAAAAATAAGAAAATAGGTGAAATATTTTTATTAAATCAAAATTATATTAACACTATTAACAGAAAAAAGCAAAAATTAGTGTCTCTAGGGGCCCAGAAAAGCAAGAAATTACAGTACAAAGTTGTACTGTAATTTTCATCTTTAGTATAAATTAAATAAACAAAATTAAATGAAAAAATCATTACAATTTTAATGATCATAATGATTTTAAAGTTTTTAAAATATAAATTTGTCAGAAATACCCTACATATTATGCATTTACGCTTATTAATGTAAAGTTTTAAGGTTTCATTGTGAAATTTTATAAAACTAGTTTGTTTTTACATTTTGCAACATTATGAAGTTTGGAATTTATTTGAGACAATGAAATGATGAATGAATACGTTTCAAAATTATCAATTTTATTGTTGATATTTGAATATTTTCATCGTTTGTTCCAATTATATTTAGGTAAACGGCAATAATTCGGTCCCATGCATATAATTTGCTTCTAAAAAAATTTACATTAAGTTACAAATCAAAATTAAATAGGTTTTTAAATTATTTTTTTACAATTAAGTTGATTTTCGAGTCCACAGCGCTTCCGATATAATTTTGAATTTATTATTTAGTTTTTGTGGAGCATGAATAGTTCAATTTTTTCAGAGAATGTTGTAATTTCACCTAAAATTTAAAAAAAAATATATTTTTTATTATTGTGGTTCTATGGTTTTTCTTCAGAGTTAGAAAAAAGATTAAAAACATTTAAGACCGCTTTAGGTACATTCACTTAATACTCATTTTCTTGTTAGAGAAACTAAGTAACTAGCAACTATATAGAAACTATATAGAGAGAAACTAAGTATGTTAGCAAATTATTAGAAAATGCAATTTTAAAATATATACAATAATAAAGTTGGGCCAAACCAATGGTTTTTATTGTAGCACTTTTCTCTTCAACAAGTGAAAATACTGCTTTTAAATACAGTCTATGTACACCTCCCACACTATTAAAATTATTTTCATTCATAAACGAAACGATTGCATATTATATTTAGGATGAGCGATTTATGCAGTCTTTGAAATAAAGCAAAAATTAATATAAAGAGGGGTTAACATAATGCTCAATTTTAAGGGTTAATTGCATGAGCTAAGAAAAATAAAGATACTTTTTAGTGTCATGGAATTCACCGTTAGTTTTTTGCGTTTATAGAAATTTAAAAAAGCTTGTGGTTTTTAAAATATAAGGCGTCAAAAATTCAAATTTTACAAATTTCAAGATGCGATAACTTGAGAAGGGGTGGAGATGGGAAAAAATGTTCTTCTAACGAAATAAAATATTTATAAATATCTAAGAGCTGCTAAAATTTCAGACTCCTGTAAGTTACGATGTAGAAGAAAAATGGTATCAAAAATTTGGGAAAAACGGATTTTAGATAACGGTAAATTTTAACGGCCATTTCAGAAATGTTATGCAGCAATAGAGGAAGCCAGCCACTATTTTTCTGCTTTTACAAAATTTGAAAAATGATTATGGTTTCACGGCAATAAATAGTTAAAAAATGGCATCTTTAGGGTTTTAGGGGGGTATAACTTCTAGGGAGGGAGAAATAGGTAAAAATTTCCTTCTACAGAAATAAGATTCTAGTAAAGATCCATGTTCGTATAAAATTTCAGCTTTCTATCTTCAAAGGTGTAGAAGTTTTGTAAACATGTCCATAATAATTTGTTGATTCGTGTCTATAATAGGATAATATTCTTTTCCATAATATTCTTCTCCATAAGTTTATATTATAGCTTGTTTACGGGCTGAATTAGGTACACTAAAAAGATCAAAATAGAAACAGACTGAATTAAAAATTAAAAATTTTATCTAAAAATTTGTTTAAACCGATCGAAACCAATGTAGTAATAAGGGAAAATCAAAGTAAGGTGTGTTTTAGTCAGAAGTGTGAAAAATTGGTCGAAAATACAGCTGTTTACCTTATACAATAAACTTAGAAGCAGTTTTTCTGGTCCAGATTCTT
The DNA here is from genome assembly GCF_029603195.1 of Condylostylus longicornis. Taxonomy (NCBI): domain Eukaryota; kingdom Metazoa; phylum Arthropoda; class Insecta; order Diptera; family Dolichopodidae; genus Condylostylus; species Condylostylus longicornis. Next base: position 106,293 of record NW_026578035.1, read on the forward strand.
AGCTTTGTTTAATTTGAGTTGTTCCAACATTTTTTCTATAAAAATACATATTTCAAACTCCGTGTACAATACATGTGTTCTCTTTGGTATTAAAAATGTTTCGAAAATTGATTCCCGATGTAAATCTCTTAATATTGTTGTTATTGTTCAAAAAAGTTCAGTAAAACATTCCGAAAATTTTCATTATTCTAGTTGTTATTTGCAGCTTTATGGTAAGAACTTATTCCATTAATTTTTTCTTAAATTCCTTCACATTAATTAGTGTAATTTTAGCTATTTTGTTATTAATTTTAAAATTTTGATTCAATTCTGATTATTTTTATAATATGTACAATATTTTTGATTGAAATTATAATTTTGACTTATGATGTTCATTCTGATTTTGAATTGAAAAGCAATTTTTAATTTTCATGAAAAAAAAAAAATATCCTCATTAATATTTAAAAATAAAAATTTTCTTGAATATATTTATACTAAAATTGCGCGATTAAATTATAGATTTTGTTTATATTCAAGTCGGGTAGGGTTTAGTTTGGGGTGTGTAATGGGAATCAATATTAGGTTTAGTTTATGTGTTAGGTTAGATTAAGTTGTTGAAACGTTTTCCATGTATATTCCCTTGAAACCGCAATATTATTCCCAAGGCTAGGAACAGTGTCTTGTCCACCCTATGTCCGGATTTAGGTCTTAATCTTTAAGAATTTTAAAATTTTGCCTTATAATATGAAATATGGGGACCTCAGTTCAAATCCAAATTTTACATTTTGAAAAAAAAATTTTTTTTTTGTATGCAATAATTTTTTTTTTTTTAATGAAATTTAATGAAATTTGGGTTTGCTATTTAAAGTTTCGGTTGTATTGTAGTGAATGAGTTCGAACCCAAATTTTGCCTACATTGTATTTAAACATAAAAATAAGAAAATAGGTGAAATATTTTTATTAAATCAAAATTATATTAACACTATTAACAGAAAAAAGCAAGAATTAGTGTTTTGCCTCTCTCTAGGGGCCCAGAAAAGCAAGAAATTACAGTACAAAGTTGTACTGTAATTTTCATCTTTAGTATAAATTAAATAAACAAAATTAAATGAAAAAATCATTACAATTTTAATGATCATAATGATTTTAAAGTTTTTAAAATATAAATTTGTCAGAAATACCCTACATATTATGCATTTACGCTTATTAATGTAAAGTCTTAAGGTTTCATTGTGAAATTTTATAAAACTAGTTTGTTTTTACATTTTGCAACATTATGAAGTTTGGAATTTATTTGAGACAATGAAATGATGAATGAATACGTTTCAAAATTATCAATTTTATTGTTGATATTTGAATATTTTCATCGTTTGTTCCAATTATATTTAGGTAAACGGCAATAATTCGGTCTCATGCATATAATTTGCTTCTAAAAAAATTTACATTAAGTTACAAATCAAAATTAAATAGGTTTTTAAATTATTTTTTTACAATTAAGTTGATTTTCGAGTCCACAGCGCTTCCGATATAATTTTGAATTTATTATTTAGTTTTTGTGGAGCATGAATAGTTCAATTTTTTCAGAGAATGTTGTAATTTCACCTAAAATTTAAAAAAAAATATATTTTTTATTATTGTGGTTCTATGGTTTTTCTTCAGAGTTAGAAAAATGATTAAAAACATTTAAGACCGCTTTAGGTACATTCACTTAATACTCATTTTCTTGTTATTCCTTTTTTGAGGAAATAGTTTTATATAGAGAGAAACTAAGTATGTTAGCAAATTATTAGAAAATGCAATTTTAAAATATATACAATAATAAAGTTGGGCCAAACCAATGGTTTTTATTGTAGCACTTTTCTCTTCAACAAGTGAAAATACTGCTTTTAAATACAGTCTATGTACACCTCCCACACTATTAAAATTATTTTCATTCATAAACGAAACGATTGCATATTATATTTAGGATGAGCGATTTATGCAGTCTTTGAAATAAAGCAAAAATTAATATAAAGAGGGGTTAACATAATGCTCAATTTTAAGGGTTAATTGCATGAGCTAAGAAAAATAAAGATACTTTTTAGTGTCATGGAATTCACCGTTGGTTTTTTGCGTTTATAGAAATTTAAAAAAGCTTGTGGTTTTTAAAATATAAGGCGTCAAAAATTCAAATTTTACAAATTTCAAGATGCGATAACTTGAGAAGGGGTGGAGATGGGAAAAAATGTTCTTCTAACGAAATAAAATATTTATAAATATCTAAGAGCTGCTAAAATTTCAGACTCCTGTAAGGTACGATGTAGAAGAAAAATGGTATCAAAAATTTGGGAAAAACGGATTTTAGATAACGGTAAATTTTAACGGCCATTTCAGAAATGTTATGCAGCAATAGAGGAAGCCAGCCACTATTTTTCTGCTTTTACAAAATTTGAAAAATGATTATGGTTTCACGGCAATAAATAGTTAAAAAATGGCATCTTTAGGGTTTTAGGGGGGTATAACTTCTAGGGAGGGAGAAATAGGTAAAAATTTCCTTCTACAGAAATAAGATTCTAGTAAAGATCCATGTTCGTATAAAATTTCAGCTTTCTATCTTCAAAGGTGTAGAAGTTTTGTAAACATGTCCATAATAATTTGTTGATTCGTGTCTATAATAGGATAATATTCTTTTCCATAATATTCTTCTCCATAAGTTTATATTATAGCTTGTTTACGGGCTGAATTAGGTACACTAAAAAGATCAAAATAGAAACAGACTGAATTAAAAATTAAAAATTTTATCTAAAAATTTGTTTAAACCGATCGAAACCAATGTAGTAATAAAGGAAAATCAAAGTAAGGTGTGTTTTAGTCAGAAGTGTGAAAAATTGGTCGAAAATACAGCTGTTTACCTTATACAATAAACTTAGAAGCAGTTTTTCTAGTCCAGATTCTTAGATTTGTTTAATTTGAGTTGTTCCAACATTTTTTCTATAAAAATACATATTTCAAACTCCTTGTACAATACATGTCTTCTTTTTGGTATTAAAAATGTTTCGAAAATTGATTCCCGATGTAAATCTCTTAATATTGTTGTTATTGTTCAAAAAAGTTCAGTAAAACATTCCGAAAATTTTCATTCTTCTAGTTGTTATTTGCAGCTTTATGGTAAGAACTTATTCCATTAATTTTTTCTTAAATTCCTTCACATTAATTAGTGTAATTTTAGCTATTTTGTTATTAATTTTAAAATTTTGATTCAATTCTGATTATTTTTATAATATGTACAATATTTTTGATTGAAATTATAATTTTGACTTATGATGTTCATTCTGATTTTGAATTGAAAAGCAATTTTTAATTTTCATGAAAAAAAAAAAAATATCCTCATTAATATTTAAAAATAAAAATTTTCTTGAATATATTTATACTAAAATTGCGCGATTAAATTATATATTTTGTTTATATTCAAGTCGGGTAGGGTTTAGTTTGGGGTGTGTAATGGGAATCAATATTAGGTTTAGTTTATGTGTTAGGTTAGATTAAGTTGTTGAAACGTTTTCCATGTATATTCCCTTGAAACCGCAATATTATTCCCAAGGCTAGGAACAGTGTCTTGTCCACCCTATGTCCGGATTTAGGTCTTAATCTTTAAGAATTTTAAAATTTTGCCTTATAATATGAAATATGGGGACCTCAGTTCAAATCCAAATTTTACATTTTGAAAAAAAAATTTTTTTTTTGTATGCAATAATTTTTTTTTTTTTTAATGAAATTTAATGAAATTTGGGTTTGCTATTTAAAGTTTCGGTTGTATTGTAGTGAATGAATTCGAACCCAAATTTTGCCTACATTGTATTTAAACATAAAAATAAGAAAATAGGTGAAATATTTTTATTAAATCAAAATTATATTAACACTATTAACAGAAAAAAGCAAGAATTAGTGTTTTGCCTCTCTCTAGGGGCCCAGAAAAGCAAGAAATTACAGTACAAAGTTGTACTGTAATTTTCATCTTTAGTATAAATTAAATAAACAAAATTAAATGAAAAAATCATTACAATTTTAATGATCATAATGATTTTAAAGTTTTTAAAATATAAATTTGTCAGAAATACCCTACATATTATGCATTTACGCTTATTAATGTAAAGTTTTAAGGTTTCATTGAGAAATTTTATAAAACTAGTTTGTTTTTACATTTTGCAACATTATGAAGTTTGGAATTTATTTGAGACAATGAAATGATGAATGAATATGTTTCAAAATTATCAATTTTATTGTTGATATTTGAATATTTTCATCGTTTGTTCCAATTATATTTAGGTAAACGGCAATAATTCGGTCCCATGCATATAATTTGCTTCTAAAAAAATTTACATTAAGTTACAAATCAAAATTAAATAGGTTTTTAAATTATTTTTTTACAATTAAGTTGATTTTCGAGTCCACAGCGCTTCCGATATAATTTTGAATTTATTATTTAGTTTTTGTGGAGCATGAATAGTTCAATTTTTTCAGAGAATGTTGTAATTTCACCTAAAATTTAAAAAAAAATATATTTTTTATTATTGTGGTTCTATGGTTTTTCTTCAGAGTTAGAAAAATGATTAAAAACATTTAAGACCGCTTTAGGTACATTCACTTAATACTCATTTTCTTGTTATTCCTTTTTTGAGGAAATAGTTTTATATAGAGAGAAACTAAGTATGTTAGCAAATTATTAGAAAATGCAATTTTAAAATATATACAATAATAAGGTTGGGCCAAACCAATGGTTTTTATTGTAGCACTTTTCTCTTCAACAAGTGAAAATACTGCTTTTAAATACAGTCTATGTACACCTCCCACACTATTAAAATTATTTTCATTCATAAACGAAACGATTGCATATTATATTTAGGATGAGCGATTTATGCAGTCTTTGAAATAAAGCAAAAATTAATATAAAGAGGGGTTAACATAATGCTCAATTTTAAGGGTTAATTGCATGAGTTAAGAAAAATAAAGATACTTTTTAGTGTCATGGAATTCACCGTTAGTTTTTTTGCGTTTATAGAAATTTAAAAAAGCTTGTGGTTTTTAAAATATAAGGCGTCAAAAATTCAAATTTTACAAATTTCAAGATGCGATAACTTGAGAAGGGGTGGAGATGGGAAAAAATGTTCTTCTAACGAAATAAAATATTTATAAATATCTAAGAGCTGCTAAAATTTCAGACTCCTGTAAGGTACGATGTAGAAGAAAAATGGTATCAAAAATTTGGGAAAAACGGATTTTAGATAACGGTAAATTTTAACGGCCATTTCAGAAATGTTATGCAGCAATAGAGGAAGCCAGCCACTATTTTTCTGCTTTTACAAAATTTGAAAAATGATTATGGTTTCACGGCAATAAATAGTTAAAAAATGGCATCTTTAGGGTTTTAGGGGGGTATAACTTCTAGGGAGGGAGAAATAGGTAAAAATTTCCTTCTACAGAAATAAGATTCTAGTAAAGATCCATGTTCGTATAAAATTTCAGCTTTCTATCTTCAAAGGTGTAGAAGTTTTGTAAACATGTCCATAATAATTTGTTGATTCGTGTCTATAATAGGATAATATTCTTTTCCATAATATTCTTCTCCATAAGTTTATATTATAGCTTGTTTACGGGCTGAATTAGGTACACTAAAAAGATCAAAATAGAAACAGACTGAATTAAAAATTAAAAATTTTATCTAAAAATTTGTTTAAACCGATCGAAACCAATGATGTAATAAAGGAAAATCAAAGTAAGATGTGTTTTAGTAAGAGGTGTGAAAAATTGGTCGAAAATACAGCTGTTTACCTTATACAATAAACTTAGAAGCAGTTTTTCTAGTCCAGATTCTTAGATTTGTTTAATTTGAGTTGTTCCAACATTTTTTCTACAAAAATACATAATTCAAACTCCTTGTACAATACTTGTCTTCTTTTTGGTATTAAAAATGTTTTGAAAATTGATTCCCGATGCAAATCTCTTAATATTGTTGTTATTGTTGAAAAAAGTTCAGTAAAACATTCCGAAAATTTTCATTCTTCTAATTGTTATTTGCAGCTTTATGGTAAGAACTTATTCCATTAATTTTTTCTTAAATTCCTTCACATTAATTAGTGTAATTTTAGCTATTTTGTTATTAATTTTAAAATTTTGATTCAATTCTGATTATTTTTATAATATGTACAATATTTTTGATTGAAATTATAATTTTGACTTATGATGTTCATTCTGATTTTGAATTGAAAAGCAATTTTTAATTTTCATGAAAAAAAAAAAATATCCTCATTAATATTTAAAAATAAAAATTTTCTTGAATATATTTATACTAAAATTGCGCGATTAAATTATAGATTTTGTTTATATTCAAGTCGGGTAGGGTTTAGTTTGTTGTGTGTAATGGGAATCAATATTAGGTTTAGTTTATGTGTTAGGTTAGATTAAGTTGTTGAAACGTTTTCCATGTATATTCCCTTGAAACCGCAATATTATTCCCAAGGCTAGGAACAGTGTCTTGTCCACCCTATGTCCGGATTTAGGTCTTAATCTTTAAGAATTTTAAAATTTTGCCTTTTAATATGAAATATGGGGACCTCAGTTCAAATCCAAATTTTACATTTTGAAAAAAAAATTTTTTTTTTGTATGCAATAATTTTTTTTTTTTTAACGAAATTTAATGAAGTTTGGGTTTGCTATTTAAAGTTTCGGTTGTATTGTAGTGAATGAGTTCGAACCCAAATTTTGCCTACATTGTATTTAAACATAAAAATAAGAAAATAGGTGAAATATTTTTATTAAATCAAAATTATATTAACACTATTAACAGAAAAAAGCAAAAATTAGTGTTTTGCCTCTCTCTAGGGGCCCAGAAAAGCAAGAAATTACAGTACAAAGTTGTACTGTAATTTTCATCTTTAGTATAAATTAAATAAACAAAATTAAATGAAAAAATCATTACAATTTTAATGATCATAATGATTTTAAAGTTTTTAAAATATAAATTTGTCAGAAATACCCTACATATTATGCATTTACGCTTATTAATGTAAAGTTTTAAGGTTTCATTGAGAAATTTTATAAAACTAGTTTGTTTTTACATTTTGCAACATTATGAAGTTTGGAATTTATTTGAGACAATGAAATGATGAATGAATACGTTTCAAAATTATCAATTTTATTGTTGATATTTGAATATTTTCATCGTTTGTTCCAATTATATTTAGGTAAACGGCAATAATTCGGTCCCATGCATATAATTTGCTTCTAAAAAAATTTACATTAAGTTACAAATCAAAATTAAATAGGTTTTTAAATTATTTTTTTACAATTAAGTTGATTTTCGAGTCCACAGCGCTTCCGATATAATTTTGAATTTATTATTTAGTTTTTGTGGAGCATGAATAGTTCAATTTTTTCAGAGAATGTTGTAATTTCACCTAAAATTTAAGAAAAAATATATTTTTTATTATTGTGGTTCTATGGTTTTTCTTCAGAGTTAGAAAAATGATTAAAAACATTTAAGACCGCTTTAGGTACATTCACTTAATACTCATTTTCTTGTTAGAGAAACTAAGTAACTAGCAACTATATAGAAACTATATAGAGAGAAACTAAGTATGTTAGCAAATTATTAGAAAATGCAATTTTAAAATATATACAATAATAAAGTTGGGCCAAACCAATGGTTTTTATTGCAGCACTTTTCTCTTCAACAAGTGAAAATAATGCTTTTAAATACAGTCTATGTACACCTCCCACACTATTAAAATTATTTTCATTCATAAACGAAACGATTGCATATTATATTTAGGATGAGCGATTTATGCAGTCTTTGAAATAAAGCAAAAATTAATATAAAGAGGGGTTTATAAAGAGGCTCAATTTTAATGGTTAATTGCATGAGCTAAGAAAAATAAAGATACTTTTTAGTGTCATGGAATTTACCGTTAGTTTTTTGCGTTTATAGAAATTTAAAAAAGCTTGTGGTTTTTAAAATATAAGGCGTCAAAAATTCAAATTTTACAAATTTCAAGATGCGATAAGTTGAGAAGGGGTGGAGACGGTAAAAAATGTTCTTCTAACGAAATAAAATATTTATGAATATCTAAGAGCTGCTAAAATTTCAGACCTTTGTAAGGTACGATGTAGAAGAAAAATGGTATCAAAAATTTGCATGTTCGTATAAAATTTCAGCTTTCTATCTTCAAAGGTGTAGAAGTTCTGTAAACATGTCCATAATAATTTGTTGATTCGTGTCTATAATAGGATAATATTCTTTTCCATAATATTCTTCTCCATAAGTTTATATTATAGCTTGTTTACGGACTGAATTAGGTACACTAAAAAGATCAAAATAGAAACAAACTGAATAAAAAATTAAAAATTTTATCTAAAAATTTGTTTAAACCGATCGAAACCAATGATGTAATAAATTAAAATCAAAGTAAGGTGTGTTTTAGTCAGAGGTGTGAAAAATTGGTCGAAAATACAGCTGTTTACCTTATACAATAAACTTAGAAGCAGTTTTTCTGGTCCAGATTCTTAGATTTGTTTAATTTGAGTTGTTCCAACATTTTTTCTACAAAAATACATATTTCAAACTCCTTGTACAATACATGTCTTCTTTTTGGTATTAAAAATGTTTTGAAAATTGATTCCCGATGTAAATCTCTTAATATTGTTGTTATTGTTGAAAAAAGTTCAGTAAAACATTCCGAAAATTTTCATTCTTCTAGTTGTTATTTGCAGCTTTATGGTAAGAACTTATTCCATTAATTTTTTCTTAAATTCCTTCACATTAATTAGTGTAATTTTAGCTATTTTGTTATTAATTTTAAAATTTTGATTCAATTCTGATTATTTTTATAATATGTACAATATTTTTGATTGAAATTATAATTTTGACTTATGATGTTCATTCTGATTTTGAATTGAAAAGCAATTTTTAATTTTCATGAAAAAAAAAAAATATCCTCATTAATATTTAAAAATAAAAATTTTCTTGAATATATTTATACTAAAATTGCGCGATTAAATTATAGATTTTGTTTATATTCAAGTCGGGTAGGGTTTAGTTTGGGGTGTGTAATGGGAATCAATATTAGGTTTAGTTTATGTGTTAGGTTAGATTAAGTTGTTGAAACGTTTTCCATGTATATTCCCTTGAAACCGCAATATTATTCCCAAGGCTAGGAACAGTGTCTTGTCCACCCTATGTCCGGATTTAGGTCTTAATCTTTAAGAATTTTAAAATTTTGCCTTTTAATATGAAATATGGGGACCTCAGTTCAAATCCAAATTTTACATTTTGAAAAAAAAATTTTTTTTTTGTATGCAATAATTTTTTTTTTTTAATGAAATTTAATGAAATTTGGGTTTGCTATTTAAAGTTTCGGTTGTATTGTAGTGAATGAGTTCGAACCCAAATTTTGCCTACATTGTATTTAAACATAAAAATAAGAAAATAGGTAAAATATTTTTATTAAATCAAAATTATATTAACACTATTAACAGAAAAAAGCAAGAATTAGTGTTTTGCCTCTCTCTAGGGGCCCAGAAAAGCAAGAAATTACAGTACAAAGTTGTACTGTAATTTTCATCTTTAGTATAAATTAAATAAACAAAATTAAATGAAAAAATCATTACAATTTTAATGATCATAATGATTTTAAAGTTTTTAAAATATAAATTTGTCAGAAATACCCTACATATTATGCATTAACGCTTATTAATGTAAAGTTTTAAGGTTTCATTGAGAAATTTTATAAAACTAGTTTGTTTTTACATTTTGCAACATTATGAAGTTTGGAATTTATTTGAGACAATGAAATGATGAATGAATACGTTTCAAAATTATCAATTTTATTGTTGATATTTGAATATTTTCATCGTTTGTTCCAATTATATTTAGGTAAACGGCAATAATTCGGTCCCATGCATATAATTTGCTTCTAAAAAAATTTACATTAAGTTACAAATCAAAATTAAATAGGTTTTTAAATTATTTTTTTACAATTAAGTTGATTTTCGAGTCCACAGCGCTTCCGATATAATTTTGAATTTATTATTTAGTTTTTGTGGAGCATGAATAGTTCAATTTTTTCAGAGAATGTTGTAATTTCACCTAAAATTTAAGAAAAAATATATTTTTTATTATTGTGGTTCTATGGTTTTTCTTCAGAGTTAGAAAAATGATTAAAAACATTTAAGACCGCTTTAGGTACATTCACTTAATACTCATTTTCTTGTTAGAGAAACTAAGTAACTAGCAACTATATAGAAACTATATAGAGAGAAACTAAGTATGTTAGCAAATTATTAGAAAATGCAATTTTAAAATATATACAATAATAAAGTTGGGCCAAACCAATGGTTTTTATTGTAGCACTTTTCTCTTCAACAAGTGAAAATAATGCTTTTAAATACAGTCTATGTACACCTCCCACACTATTAAAATTATTTTCATTCATAAACGAAACGATTGCATATTATATTTAGGATGAGCGATTTATGCAGTCTTTGAAATAAAGCAAAAATTAATATAAAGAGGGGTTAACATAATGCTCAATTTTAATGGTTAATTGCATGAGCTAAGAAAAATAAAGATACTTTTTAGTGTCATGGAATTTACCGTTGGTTTTTTGCGTTTATAGAAATTTAAAAAAGCTTGTGGTTTTTAAAATATAAGGCGTCAAAAATTCAAATTTTACAAATTTTAAGATGCGATAAGTTGAGAAGGGGTGGAGACGGGAGAAAATGTTCTTCTAACGAAATAAAATATTTATGAATATCTAAGAGCTGCTAAAATTTCAGACCTTTGTAAGGTACGATGTAGAAGAAAAATGGTATCAAAAATTTGCATGTTAGTATAAAATTTCAGCTTTCTATCTTCAAAGGTGTAGAAGTTCTGTAAACATGTCCATAATAATTTGTTGATTCGTGTCTATAATAGGATAATATTCTTTTCCATAATATTCTTCTCCATAAGTTTATATTATAGCTTGTTTACGGACTGAATTAGGTACACTAAAAAGATCAAAATAGAAACAAACTGAATAAAAAATTAAAAATTTTATCTAAAAATTTGTTTAAACCGATCGAAACCAATGATGTAATAAAGGAAAATCAAAGTAAGATGTGTTTTAGTAAGAGGTGTGAAAAATTGGTCGAAAATACAGCTGTTTACCTTATACAATAAACTTAGAAGCAGTTTTTCTAGTCCAGATTCTTAGATTTGTTTAATTTGAGTTGTTCCAACATTTTTTCTACAAAAATACATAATTCAAACTCCTTGTACAATACATGTCTTCTTTTTGGTATTAAAAATGTTTTGAAAATTGATTCCCGATGCAAATCTCTTAATATTGTTGTTATTGTTGAAAAAAGTTCAGTAAAACATTCCGAAAATTTTCATTCTTCTAGTTGTTATTTGCAGCTTTATGGTAAGAACTTATTCCATTAATTTTTTCTTAAATTCCTTCACATTAATTAGTGTAATTTTAGCTATTTTGTTATTAATTTTAAAATTTTGATTCAATTCTGATTATTTTTATAATATGTACAATATTTTTGATTGAAATTATAATTTTGACTTATGATGTTCATTCTGATTTTGAATTGAAAAGCAATTTTTAATTTTCATGAAAAAAAAAAAATATCCTCATTAATATTTAAAAATAAAAATTTTCTTGAATATATTTATACTAAAATTGCGCGATTAAATTATAGATTTTGTTTATATTCAAGTCGGGTAGGGTTTAGTTTGGGGTGTGTAATGGGAATCAATATTAGGTTTAGTTTATGTGTTAGGTTAGATTAAGTTGTTGAAACGTTTTCCATGTATATTCCCTTGAAACCGCAATATTATTCCCAAGGCTAGGAACAGTGTCTTGTCCACCCTATGTCCGGATTTAGGTCTTAATCTTTAAGAATTTTAAAATTTTGCCTTTTAATATGAAATATGGTTACCTCAGTTCAAATCCAAATTTTACATTTTGAAAAAAAAATTTTTTTTTTGTATGCAATAATTTTTTTTTTTTAATGAAATTTAATGAAATTTGGGTTTGCTATTTAAAGTTTCGGTTGTATTGTAGTGAATGAGTTCGAACCCAAATTTTGCCTACATTGTATTTAAACATAAAAATAAGAAAATAGGTGAAATATCTTTATTAAATCAAAATTATATTAACACTATTAACAGAAAAAAGCAAGAATTAGTGTTTTGCCTCTCTCTAGGGGCCCAGAAAAGCAAGAAATTACAGTACAAAGTTGTACTGTCATTTTCATCTTTAGTATAAATTAAATAAACAAAATTAAATGAAAAAATCATTACAATTTTAATGATCATAATGATTTTAAAGTTTTTAAAATATAAATTTGTCAGAAATACCCTACATATTATGCATTTACGCTTATTAATGTAAAGTTTTAAGGTTTCATTGAGAAATTTTATAAAACTAGTTTGTTTTTACATTTTGCAACATTATGAAGTTTGGAATTTATTTGAGACAATGAAATGATGAATGAATACGTTTCAAAATTATCAATTTTATTGTTGATATTTGAATATTTTCATCGTTTGTTCCAATTATATTTAGGTAAACGGCAATAATTCGGTCCCATGCATATAATTTTCTTCTAAAAAAATTTACATTAAGTTACAAATCAAAATTAAATAGGTTTTTAAATTATTTTTTTACAATTAAGTTGATTTTCGAGTCCACAGCGCTTCCGATATAATTTTGAATTTATTATTTAGTTTTTGTGGAGCATGAATAGTTCAATTTTTTCAGAGAATGTTGTAATTTCACCTAAAATTTAAGAAAAAATATATTTTTTATTATTGTGGTTCTATGGTTTTTCTTCAGAGTTAGAAAAATGATTAAAAACATTTAAGACCGCTTTAGGTACATTCACTTAATACTCATTTTCTTGTTAGAGAAACTAAGTAACTAGCAACTATATAGAAACTATATAGAGAGAAACTAAGTATGTTAGCAAATTATTAGAAAATGCAATTTTAAAATATATACAATAATAAAGTTGGGCCAAACCAATGGTTTTTATTGTAGCACTTTTCTCTTCAACAAGTGAAAATACTGCTTTTAAATACAGTCTATGTACACCTCCCACACTATTAAAATTATTTTCATTCATAAACGAAACGATTGCATATTATATTTAGGATGAGCGATTTATGCAGTCTTTGAAATAAAGCAAAAATTAATATAAAGAGGGGTTAACATAATGCTCAATTTTAAGGGTTAATTGCATGAGCTAAGAAAAATAAAGATACTTTTTAGTGTCATGGAATTCACCGTTAGTTTTTTGCGTTTATAGAAATTTAAAAAAGCTTGTGGTTTTTAAAATATAAGGCGTCAAAAATTCAAATTTTACAAATTTCAAGATGCGATAACTTGAGAAGGGGTGGAGATGGGAAAAAATGTTCTTCTAACGAAATAAAATATTTATAAATATCTAAGAGCTGCTAAAATTTCAGACTCCTGTAAGGTACGATGTAGAAGAAAAATGGTATCAAAAATTTGGGAAAAACGGATTTTAGATAACGGTAAATTTTAACGGCCATTTCAGAAATGTTATGCAGCAATAGAGGAAGCCAGCCACTATTTTTCTGCTTTTACAAAATTTGAAAAATGATTATGGTTTCACGGCAATAAATAGTTAAAAAATGGCATCTTTAGGGTTTTAGGGGGGTATAACTTCTAGGGAGGGAGAAATAGGTAAAAATTTCCTTCTACAGAAATAAGATTCTAGTAAAGATCCATGTTCGTATAAAATTTCAGCTTTCTATCTTCAAAGGTGTAGAAGTTCTGTAAACATGTCCATAATAATTTGTTGATTCGTGTCTATAATAGGATAATATTCTTTTCCATAATATTCTCCTCCATAAGTTTATATTATAGCTTGTTTACGGACTGAATTAGGTACACTAAAAAGATAAAAATAGAAACAAACTGAATAAAAAATTAAAAATTTTATCTAAAAATTTGTTTAAACCGATCGAAACCAATGATGTAATAAAGGAAAATCAAAGTAAGATGTGTTTTAGTAAGAGGTGTGAAAAATTGGTCGAAAATACAGCTGTTTACCTTATACAATAAACTTAGAAGCAGTTTTTCTGGTCCAGATTCTTAGCTTTGTTTAATTTGAGTTGTTCCAACATTTTTTCTATAAAAATACATATTTCAAACTCCGTGTACAATACATGTCTTCTCTTTGGTATTAAAAATGTTTCGAAAATTGATTCCCGATGTAAATCTCTTAATATTGTTGTTATTGTTCAAAAAAGTTCAGTAAAACATTCCGAAAATTTTCATTCTTCTAGTTGTTATTTGCAGCTTTATGGTAAGAACTTATTCCATTAATTTTTTCTTAAATTCCTTCACATTAATTAGTGTAATTTTAGCTATTTTGTTATTAATTTTAAAATTTTGATTCAATTCTGATTATTTTTATAATACTCGTATGTACAATATTTTTGATTGAAATTATAATTTTGACTTATGATGTTCATTCTGATTTTGAATTGAAAAGCAATTTTTAATTTTCATGAAAAAAAAAAAATATCCTCATTAATATTTAAAAATAAAAATTTTCTTGAATATATTTATACTAAAATTGCGCGATTAAATTATAGATTTTGTTTATATTCAAGTCGGGTAGGGTTTAGTTTGGGGTGTGTAATGGGAATCAATATTAGGTTTAGTTTATGTGTTAGGTTAGATTAAGTTGTTGAAACGTTTTCCATGTATATTCCCTTGAAACCGCAATATTATTCCCAAGGCTGGGAACAGTGTCTTGTCCACCCTATGTCCGGATTTAGGTCTTAATCTTTAAGAATTTTAAAATTTTGCCTTATAATATGAAATATGGGGACCTCAGTTCAAATCCAAATTTTACATTTTGAAAAAAAATTTTTTTTTTTGTATGCAATAATTTTTTTTTTTTAATGAAATTTAATGAAATTTGGGTTTGCTATTTAAAGTTTCGGTTGTATTGTAGTGAATGAGTTCGAACCCAAATTTTGCCTACATTGTATTTAAACATAAAAATAAGAAAATAGGTGAAATATTTTTATTAAATCAAAATTATATTAACACTATTAACAGAAAAAAGCAAGAATTAGTGTTTTGCCTCTCTCTAGGGGCCCAGAAAAGCAAGAAATTACAGTACAAAGTTGTACTGTAATTTTCATCTTTAGTATAAATTAAATAAACAAAATTAAATGAAAAAATCATTACAATTTTAATGATCATAATGATTTTAAAGTTTTTAAAATATAAATTTGTCAGAAATACCCTACATATCATGCATTTACGCTTATTAATGTAAAGTTTTAAGGTTTCATTGAGAAATTTTATAAAACTAGTTTGTTTTTACATTTTGCAACATTATGAAGTTTGGAATTTATTTGAATTTATTTGAATGGAATTTATTTGGATTTTATTAAAAATGTTTCGAAAATTGATTCCCGATGTAAATCTCTTAATATTGTTGTTATTGTTCAAAAAAGTTCAGTAAAACATTCCGAAAATTTTCATTCTTCTAGTTGTTATTTGCAGCTTTATGGTAAGAACTTATTCCATTAATTTTTTCTTAAATTCCTTCACATTAATTAGTGTAATTTTAGCTATTTTGTTATTAATTTTAAAATTTTTATTCAATTCTGATTATTTTTATAATATGTACAATATTTTTGATTGAAATTATAATTTTGACTTATGATGTTCATTCTGATTTTGAATTGAAAAGCAATTTTTAATTTTCATGAAAAAAAAAAAAATATCCTCATTAATATTTAAAAATAAAAATTTTCTTGAATATATTTATACTAAAATTGCGCGATTAAATTATAGATTTTGTTTATATTCAAGTCGGGTAGGGTTTAGTTTGGGGTGTGTAATGGGAATCAATATTAGGTTTAGTTTATGTGTTAGGTTAGATTAAGTTGTTGAAACGTTTTCCATGTATATTCCCTTGAAACCGCAATATTATTCCCAAGGCTGGGAACAGTGTCTTGTCCACCCTATGTCCGGATTTAGGTCTTAATCTTTAAGAATTTTAAAATTTTGCCTTATAATATGAAATATGGGGACCTCAGTTCAAATCCAAATTTTACATTTTGAAAAAAAAATTTTTTTTTTGTATGCAATAATTTTTTTTTTTTTAATGAAATTTAATGAAATTTGGGTTTGCTATTTAAAGTTTCGGTTGTATTGTAGTGAATGAGTTCGAACCCAAATTTTGCCTACATTGTATTTAAACATAAAAATAAGAAAATAGGTGAAATATTTTTATTAAATCAAAATTATATTAACACTATTAACAGAAAAAAGCAAGAATTAGTGTTTTGCCTCTCTCTAGGGGCCCAGAAAAGCAAGAAATTACAGTACAAAGTTGTACTGTAATTTTCATCTTTAGTATAAATTAAATAAACAAAATTAAATGAAAAAATCATTACAATTTTAATGATCATAATGATTTTAAAGTTTTTAAAATATAAATTTGTCAGAAATACCCTACATATCATGCATTTACGCTTATTAATGTAAAGTTTTAAGGTTTCATTGAGAAATTTTATAAAACTAGTTTGTTTTTACATTTTGCAACATTATGAAGTTTGGAATTTATTTGAGACAATGAAATGATGAATGAATACGTTTCAAAATTATCAATTTTATTGTTGATATTTGAATATTTTCATAGTTTGTTTCAATTATATTTAGGTAAACGGCAATAATTCGGTCTCATGCATATAATTTGCTTCTAAAAAAATTTACATTAAGTTACAAATCAAAATTAAATAGGTTTTTAAATTATTTTTTTACAATTAAGTTGATTTTCGAGTCCACAGCGCTTCCGATATAATTTTGAATTTATTATTTAGTTTTTGTGGAGCATGAATAGTTCAATTTTTTCAGAGAATGTTGTAATTTCACCTAAAATTTAAAAAAAAAATATATTTTTTATTATTGTGGTTCTATGGTTTTTCTTCAGAGTTAGAAAAATGATTAAAAACATTTAAGACCGCTTTAGGTACATTCACTTAATACTCATTTTCTTGTTATTCCTTTTTTGAGGAAATAGTTTTATATAGAGAGAAACTAAGTATGTTAGCAAATTATTAGAAAATGCAATTTTAAAATATATACAATAATAAAGTTGGGCCAAACCAATGGTTTTTATTGTAGCACTTTTCTCTTCAACAAGTGAAAATACTGCTTTTAAATACAGTCTATGTACACCTCCCACACTATTAAAATTATTTTCATTCATAAACGAAACGATTGCATATTATATTTAGGATGAGCGATTTATGCAGTCTTTGAAATAAAGCAAAAATTAATATAAAGAGGGGTTAACATAATGCTCAATTTTAAGGGTTAATTGCATGAGCTAAGAAAAATAAAGATACTTTTTAGTGTCACGGAATTCACCGTTAGTTTTTTGCGTTTATAGAAATTTAAAAAAGCTTGTGGTTTTTAAAATATAAGGCGTCAAAAATTCAAATTTTACAAATTTCAAGATGCGATAACTTGAGAAGGGGTGGAGATGGGAAAAAATGTTCTTCTAACGAAATAAAATATTTATAAATATCTAAGAGCTGCTAAAATTTCAGACTCCTGTAAGGTACGATGTAGAAGAAAAATGGTATCAAAAATTTGGGAAAAACGGATTTTAGATAACGGTAAATTTTAACGGCCATTTCAGAAATGTTATGCAGCAATAGAGGAAGCCAGCCACTATTTTTCTGCTTTTACAAAATTTGAAAAATGATTATGGTTTCACGGCAATAAATAGTTAAAAAATGGCATCTTTAGGGTTTTAGGGGGGTATAACTTCTAGGGAGGGAGAAATAGGTAAAAATTTCCTTCTACAGAAATAAGATTCTAGTAAAGATCCATGTTCGTATAAAATTTCAGCTTTCTATCTTCAAAGGTGTAGAAGTTCTGTAAACATGTCCATAATAATTTGTTGATTCGTGTCTATAATAGGATAATATTCTTTTCCATAATATTCTCCTCCATAAGTTTATATTATAGCTTGTTTACGGACTGAATTAGGTACACTAAAAAGATCAAAATAGAAACAAACTGAATAAAAAATTAAAAATTTTATCTAAAAATTTGTTTAAACCGATCGAAACCAATGATGTAATAAAGGAAAATCAAAGTAAGATGTGTTTTAGTAAGAGGTGTGAAAAATTGGTCGAAAATACAGCTGTTTACCTTATACAATAAACTTAGAAGCAGTTTTTCTGAAAACAAAAAAAAAATATCCTCATTAATATTTAAAAATAAAAATTTTCTTGAATATATTTATACTAAAATTGCGCGATTAAATTATAGATTTTGTTTATATTCAAGTCGGGTAGGGTTTAGTTTGGGGTGTGTAATGGGAATCAATATTAGGTTTAGTTTATGTGTTAGGTTAGATTAAGTTGTTGAAACGTTTTCCATGTATATTCCCTTGAAACCGCAATATTATTCCCAAGGCTAGGAACAGTGTCTTGTCCACCCTATGTCCGGATTTAGGTCTTAATCTTTAAGAATTTTAAAATTTTGCCTTATAATATGAAATATGGGGACCTCAGTTCAAATCCAAATTTTACATTTTGAAAAAAAAATTTTTTTTTTGTATGCAATAATTTTTTTTTTTTTTAATGAAATTTAATGAAATTTGGGTTTGCTATTTAAAGTTTCGGTTGTATTGTAGTGAATGAGTTCGAACCCAAATTTTGCCTACATTGTATTTAAACATAAAACTAAGAAAATAGGTGAAATATTTTTATTAAATCAAAATTATATTAACACTATTAACAGAAAAAAGCAAGAATTAGTGTTTTGCCTCTCTCTAGGGGCCCAGAAAAGCAAGAAATTACAGTACAAAGTTGTACTGTAATTTTCATCTTTAGTATAAATTAAATAAACAAAATTAAATGAAAAAATCATTACAATTTTAATGATCATAATGATTTTAAAGTTTTTAAAATATAAATTTGTCAGAAATACCCTACATATCATGCATTTACGCTTATTAATGTAAAGTTTTAAGGTTTCATTGAGAAATTTTATAAAACTAGTTTGTTTTTACATTTTGCAACATTATGAAGTTTGGAATTTATTTGAGACAATGAAATGATGAATGAATACGTTTCAAAATTATCAATTTTATTGTTGATATTTGAATATTTTCATCGTTTGTTTCAATTATATTTAGGTAAACGGCAATAATTCGGTCTCATGCATATAATTTGCTTCTAAAAAAATTTACATTAAGTTACAAATCAAAATTAAATAGGTTTTTAAATTATTTTTTTACAATTAAGTTGATTTTCGAGTCCACAGCGCTTCCGATATAATTTTGAATTTATTATTTAGTTTTTGTGGAGCATGAATAGTTCAATTTTTTCAGAGAATGTTGTAATTTCACCTAAAATTTAAAAAAAAATATATTTTTTATTATTGTGGTTCTATGGTTTTTCTTCAGAGTTAGAAAAATGATTAAAAACATTTAAGACCGCTTTAGGTACATTCACTTAATACTCATTTTCTTGTTATTCCTTTTTTGAGGAAATAGTTTTATATAGAGAGAAACTAAGTATGTTAGCAAATTATTAGAAAATGCAATTTTAAAATATATACAATAATAAAGTTGGGCCAAACCAATGGTTTTTATTGTAGCACTTTTCTCTTCAACAAGTGAAAATACTGCTTTTAAATACAGTCTATGTACACCTCCCACACTATTAAAATTATTTTCATTCATAAACGAAACGATTGCATATTATATTTAGGATGAGCGATTTATGCAGTCTTTGAAATAAAGCAAAAATTAATATAAAGAGGGGTTAACATAATGCTCAATTTTAAGGGTTAATTGCATGAGCTAAGAAAAATAAAGATACTTTTTAGTGTCATGGAATTCACCGTTAGTTTTTTGCGTTTATAGAAATTTAAAAAAGCTTGTGGTTTTTAAAATATAAGGCGTCAAAAATTCAAATTTTACAAATTTCAAGATGCGTTAACTTGAGAAGGGGTGGAGATGGGAAAAAATGTTCTTCTAACGAAATAAAATATTTATAAATATCTAAGAGCTGCTAAAATTTCAGACTCCTGTAAGGTACGATGTAAAAGAAAAATGGTATCAAAAATTTGGGAAAAACGGATTTTAGATAACGGTAAATTTTAACGGCCATTTCAGAAATGTTATGCAGCAATAGAGGAAGCCAGCCACTATTTTTCTGCTTTTACAAAATTTGAAAAATGATTATGGTTTCACGGCAATAAATAGTTAAAAAATGGCATCTTTAGGGTTTTAGGGGGGTATAACTTCTAGGGAGGGAGAAATAGGTAAAAATTTCCTTCTACAGAAATAAGATTCTAGTAAAGATCCATGTTCGTATAAAATTTCAGCTTTCTATCTTCAAAGGTGTAGAAGTTCTGTAAACATGTCCATAATAATTTGTTGATTCGTGTCTATAATAGGATAATATTCTTTTCCATAATATTCTCCTCCATAAGTTTATATTATAGCTTGTTTACGGACTGAATTAGGTACACTAAAAAGATCAAAATAGAAACAAACTGAATAAAAAATTAAAAATTTTATCTAAAAATTTGTTTAAACCGATCGAAACCAATGATGTAATAAAGGAAAATCAAAGTAAGATGTGTTTTAGTAAGAGGTGTGAAAAATTGGTCGAAAATACAGCTGTTTACCTTATACAATAAACTTAGAAGCAGTTTTTCTGGTCCAGATTCTTAGCTTTGTTTAATTTGAGTTGTTCCAACATTTTTTCTATAAAAATACATATTTCAAACTCCGTGTACAATACATGTCTTCTCTTTGGTATTAAAAATGTTTCGAAAATTGATTCCCGATGTAAATCTCTTAATATTGTTGTTATTGTTCAAAAAAGTTCAGTAAAACATTCCGAAAATTTTCATTCTTCTAGTTGTTATTTGCAGCTTTATGGTAAGAACTTATTCCATTAATTTTTTCTTAAATTTCTTCACATTAATTAGTGTAATTTTAGCTATTTTGTTATTAATTTTAAAATTTTGATTCAATTCTGATTATTTTTATAATATGTACAATATTTTTGATTGAAATTATAATTTTGACTTATGATGTTCATTCTGATTTTGAATTGAAAAGCAATTTTTAATTTTCATGAAAAAAAAAAAAATATCCTCATTAATATTTAAAAATAAAAATTTTCTTGAATATATTTATACTAAAATTGCGCGATTAAATTATAGATTTTGTTTATATTCAAGTCGGGTAGGGTTTAGTTTGGGGTGTGTAATGGGAATCAATATTAGGTTTAGTTTATGTGTTAGGTTAGATTAAGTTGTTGAAACGTTTTCCATGTATATTCCCTTGAAACCGCAATATTATTCCCAAGGCTAGGAACAGTGTCTTGTCCACCCTATGTCCGGATTTAGGTCTTAATCTTTAAGAATTTTAAAATTTTGCCTTATAATATGAAATATGGGGACCTCAGTTCAAATCCAAATTTTACATTTTGAAAAAAAAATTTGTTTTTTTTGTATGCAATAATTTTTTTTTTTTTAATGAAATTTAATGAAATTTGGGTTTGCTATTTAAAGTTTCGGTTGTATTGTAGTGAATGAGTTCGAACCCAAATTTTGCCTACATTGTATTTAAACATAAAACTAAGAAAATAGGTGAAATATTTTTATTAAATCAAAATTATATTAACACTATTAACAGAAAAAAGCAAGAATTAGTGTTTTGCCTCTCTCTAGGGGCCCAGAAAAGCAAGAAATTACAGTACAAAGTTGTACTGTAATTTTCATCTTTAGTATAAATTAAATAAACAAAATTAAATGAAAAAATCATTACAATTTTAATGATCATAATGATTTTAAAGTTTTTAAAATATAAATTTGTCAGAAATACCCTACATATCATGCATTTACGCTTATTAATGTAAAGTTTTAAGGTTTCATTGAGAAATTTTATAAAACTAGTTTGTTTTTACATTTTGCAACATTATGAAGTTTGGAATTTATTTGAGACAATGAAATGATGAATGAATACGTTTCAAAATTATCAATTTTATTGTTGATATTTGAATATTTTCATCGTTTGTTTCAATTATATTTAGGTAAACGGCAATAATTCGGTCTCATGCATATAATTTGCTTCTAAAAAAATTTACATTAAGTTACAAATCAAAATTAAATAGGTTTTTAAATTATTTTTTTACAATTAAGTTGATTTTCGAGTCCACAGCGCTTCCGATATAATTTTGAATTTATTATTTAGTTTTTGTGGAGCATGAATAGTTCAATTTTTTCAGAGAATGTTGTAATTTCACCTAAAATTTAAAAAAAAATATATTTTTTATTATTGTGGTTCTATGGTTTTTCTTCAGAGTTAGAAAAATGATTAAAAACATTTAAGACCGCTTTAGGTACATTCACTTAATACTCATTTTCTTGTTATTCCTTTTTTGAGGAAATAGTTTTATATAGAGAGAAACTAAGTATGTTAGCAAATTATTAGAAAATGCAATTTTAAAATATATACAATAATAAAGTTGGGCCAAACCAATGGTTTTTATTGTAGCACTTTTCTCTTCAACAAGTGAAAATACTGCTTTTAAATACAGTCTATGTACACCTCCCACACTATTAAAATTATTTTCATTCATAAACGAAACGATTGCATATTATATTTAGGATGAGCGATTTATGCAGTCTTTGAAATAAAGCAAAAATTAATATAAAGAGGGGTTAACATAATGCTCAATTTTAAGGGTTAATTGCATGAGCTAAGAAAAATAAAGATACTTTTTAGTGTCATGGAATTCACCGTTAGTTTTTTGCGTTTATAGAAATTTAAAAAAGCTTGTGGTTTTTAAAATATAAGGCGTCAAAAATTCAAATTTTACAAATTTCAAGATGCGATAACTTGAGAAGGGGTGGAGATGGGAAAAAATGTTCTTCTAACGAAATAAAATATTTATAAATATCTAAGAGCTGCTAAAAAAATTTCAGACTCCTGTAAGGTACGATGTAGAAGAAAAATGGTATCAAAAATTTGGGAAAAACGGATTTTAGATAACGGTAAATTTTAACGGCCATTTCAGAAATGTTATGCAGCAATAGAGGAAGCCAGCCACTATTTTTCTGCTTTTACAAAATTTGAAAAATAATTATGGTTTCACGGCAATAAATAGTTAAAAAATGGCATCTTAAGGGTTTTAGGGGGGTATAACTTCTAGGGAGGGAGAAATAGGTAAAAATTTCCTTCTACAGAAATAAGATTCTAGTAAAGATCCATGTTCGTATAAAATTTCAGCTTTCTATCTTCAAAGGTGTAGAAGTTCTGTAAACATGTCCATAATAATTTGTTGATTCGTGTCTATAATAGGATAATATTCCTTTCCATAATATTCTTCTCCATAAGTTTATATTATAGCTTGTTTACGGACTGAATTAGGTACACTAAAAAGATCAAAATAGAAACAAACTGAATAAAAAATTAAAAATTTTATCTAAAAATTTGTTTAAACCGATCGAAACCAATGATGTAATAAAGGAAAATCAAAGTAAGATGTGTTTTAGTAAGAGGTGTGAAAAATTGGTCGAAAATACAGCTGTTTACCTTATACAATAAACTTAGAAGCAGTTTTTCTAGTCCAGATTCTTAGATTTGTTTAATTTGAGTTGTTCCAACATTTTTTCTATAAAAATACATATTTCAAACTCCTTGTACAATACATGTCTTCTTTTTGGTATTAAAAATGTTTTGAAAATTGATTCCCGATGCAAATCTCTTAATATTGTTGTTATTGTTGAAAAAAGTTCAGTAAAACATTCCGAAAATTTTCATTCTTCTAGTTGTTATTTGCAGCTTTATGGTAAGAACTTATTCCATTAATTTTTTCTTAAATTCCTTCACATTAATTGGTGTAATTTTAGCTATTTTGTTATTAATTTTAAAATTTTGAAACAATTCTGATTATTTTTATAATATGTACAATATTTTTGATTGAAATTATAATTTTGACTTATGATGTTCATTCTGATTTTGAATTGAAAAGCAATTTTTAATTTTCATGAAAAAAAAAAATATCCTCATTAATATTTAAAAATAAAAATTTTCTTGAATATATTTATACTAAAATTGCGCGATTAAATTATAGATTTTGTTTATATTCAAGTCGGGTAGGGTTTAGTTTGGGGTGTGTAATGGGAATCAATATTAGGTTTAGTTTATGTGTTAGGTTAGATTAAGTTGTTGAAACGTTTTCCATGTATATTCCCTTGAAACCGCAATATTATTCCCAAGGCTAGGAACAGTGTCTTGTCCACCCTATGTCCGGATTTAGGTCTTAATCTTTAAGAATTTTAAAATTTTGCCTTTTAATATGAAATATGGGGACCTCAGTTCAAATCCAAATTTTACATTTTGAAAAAAAAAATTTTTTTTTGTATGCAATAATTTTTTTTTTTTAATGAAATTTAATGAAATTTGGGTTTGCTATTTAAAGTTTCGGTTGTATTGTAGTGAATGAGTTCGAATCCAAATTTTGCCTACATTGTATTTAAACATAAAAATAAGAAAATAGGTGAAATATTTTTATTAAATCAAAATTATATTAACACTATTAACAGAAAAAAGCAAGAATTTGTGTTTTGCCTCTCTCTAGGGGCCCAGAAAAGCAAGAAATTACAGTACAAAGTTGTACTGTAATTTTCATCTTTAGTATAAATTAAATAAACAAATTAAATGAAAAAATCATTACAATTTTAATGATCATAATGATTTTAAAGTTTTTAAAATATAAATTTGTCAGAAATACCCTACATATTATGCATTTACGCTTATTAATGTAAAGTTTTAAGGTTTCATTGTGAAATTTTATAAAACTAGTTTGTTTTTACATTTTGCAACATTATGAAGTTTGGAATTTATTTGAGACAATGAAATGATGAATGAATACGTTTCAAAATTATCAATTTTATTGTATATTTTCATCGTTTGTTCCAATTATATTTAGATAAACGGCAATAATTCGGTCCCATGCATATAATTTGCTTCTAAAAAAATTTACATTAAGTTACAAATCAAAATTAAATAGGTTTTTAAATTATTTTTTTACAATTAAGTTGATTTTCGAGTCCACAGCGCTTCCGATATAATTTTGAATTTATTATTTAGTTTTTGTGGAGCATGAATAGTTCAATTTTTTCAGAGAATGTTGTAATTTCACCTAAAATTTAAGAAAAAATATATTTTTTATTATTGTGGTTCTATGGTTTTTCTTCAGAGTTAGAAAAATGATTAAAAACATTTAAGACCGCTTTAGGTACATTCACTTAATACTCATTTTCTTGTTAGAGAAACTAAGTAACTAGCAACTATATAGAAACTATATAGAGAGAAACTAAGTATGTTAGCAAATTATTAGAAAATGCAATTTTAAAATATATACAATAATAAAGTTGGGCCAAACCAATGGTTTTTATTGTAGCACTTTTCTCTTCAACAAGTGAAAATAATGCTTTTAAATACAGTCTATGTACACCTCCCACACTATTAAAATTATTTTCATTCATAAACGAAACGATTGCATATTATATTTAGGATGAGCGATTTATGCAGTCTTTGAAATAAAGCAAAAATTAATATAAAGAGGGGTTAACATAATGCTCAATTTTAATGGTTAATTGCATGAGCTAAGAAAAATAAAGATACTTTTTAGTGTCATGGAATTTACCGTTGGTTTTTTGCGTTTATAGAAATTTAAAAAAGCTTGTGGTTTTTAAAATATAAGGCGTCAAAAATTCAAATTTTACAAATTTCAAGATGCGATAAGTTGAGAAGGGGTGGAGACGGGAAAAAATGTTCTTCTAACGAAATAAAATATTTATGAATATCTAAGAGCTGCTAAAATTTCAGACTCCTGTAAGGTACGATGTAGAAGAAAAATGGTATCAAAAATTTGGGAAAAACGGATTTTAGATAACGGTAAATTTTAACGGCCATTTCAGAAATGTTATGCAGCAATAGAGGAAGCCAGCCACTATTTTTCTGCTTTTACAAAATTTGAAAAATGATTATGGTTTCACGGCAATAAATAGTTAAAAAATGGCATCTTAAGGGTTTTAGGGGGGTATAACTTCTAGGGAGGGAGAAATAGGTAAAAATTTCCTTCTACAGAAATAAGATTCTAGTAAAGATCCATGTTCGTATAAAATTTCAGCTTTCTATCTTCAAAGGTGTAGAAGTTCTGTAAACATGTCCATAATAATTTGTTGATTCGTGTCTATAATAGGATAATATTCCTTTCCATAATATTCTTCTCCATAAGTTTATATTATAGCTTGTTTACGGACTGAATTAGGTACACTAAAAAGATCAAAATAGAAACAAACTGAATAAAAAATTAAAAATTTTATCTAAAAATTTGTTTAAACCGATCGAAACCAATGATGTAATAAAGGAAAATCAAAGTAAGATGTGTTTTAGTAAGAGGTGTGAAAAATTGGTCGAAAATACAGCTGTTTACCTTATACAATAAACTTAGAAGCAGTTTTTCTAGTCCAGATTCTTAGATTTGTTTAATTTGAGTTGTTCCAACATTTTTTCTATAAAAATACATATTTCAAACTCCTTGTACAATACATGTCTTCTTTTTGGTATTAAAAATGTTTTGAAAATTGATTCCCGATGCAAATCTCTTAATATTGTTGTTATTGTTGAAAAAAGTTCAGTAAAACATTCCGAAAATTTTCATTCTTCTAGTTGTTATTTGCAGCTTTATGGTAAGAACTTATTCCATTAATTTTTTCTTAAATTCCTTCACATTAATTGGTGTAATTTTAGCTATTTTGTTATTAATTTTAAAATTTTGAAACAATTCTGATTATTTTTATAATATGTACAATATTTTTGATTGAAATTATAATTTTGACTTATGATGTTCATTCTGATTTTGAATTGAAAAGCAATTTTTAATTTTCATGAAAAAAAAAAATATCCTCATTAATATTTAAAAATAAAAATTTTCTTGAATATATTTATACTAAAATTGCGCGATTAAATTATAGATTTTGTTTATATTCAAGTCGGGTAGGGTTTAGTTTGGGGTGTGTAATGGGAATCAATATTAGGTTTAGTTTATGTGTTAGGTTAGATTAAGTTGTTGAAACGTTTTCCATGTATATTCCCTTGAAACCGCAATATTATTCCCAAGGCTAGGAACAGTGTCTTGTCCACCCTATGTCCGGATTTAGGTCTTAATCTTTAAGAATTTTAAAATTTTGCCTTTTAATATGAAATATGGGGACCTCAGTTCAAATCCAAATTTTACATTTTGAAAAAAAAAATTTTTTTTTGTATGCAATAATTTTTTTTTTTTTAATGAAATTTAATGAAATTTGGGTTTGCTATTTAAAGTTTCGGTTGTATTGTAGTGAATGAGTTCGAATCCAAATTTTGCCTACATTGTATTTAAACATAAAAATAAGAAAATAGGTGAAATATTTTTATTAAATCAAAATTATATTAACACTATTAACAGAAAAAAGCAAGAATTTGTGTTTTGCCTCTCTCTAGGGGCCCAGAAAAGCAAGAAATTACAGTACAAAGTTGTACTGTAATTTTCATCTTTAGTATAAATTAAATAAACAAATTAAATGAAAAAATCATTACAATTTTAATGATCATAATGATTTTAAAGTTTTTAAAATATAAATTTGTCAGAAATACCCTACATATTATGCATTTACGCTTATTAATGTAAAGTTTTAAGGTTTCATTGTGAAATTTTATAAAACTAGTTTGTTTTTACATTTTGCAACATTATGAAGTTTGGAATTTATTTGAGACAATGAAATGATGAATGAATACGTTTCAAAATTATCAATTTTATTGTATATTTTCATCGTTTGTTCCAATTATATTTAGATAAACGGCAATAATTCGGTCCCATGCATATAATTTGCTTCTAAAAAAATTTACATTAAGTTACAAATCAAAATTAAATAGGTTTTTAAATTATTTTTTTACAATTAAGTTGATTTTCGAGTCCACAGCGCTTCCGATATAATTTTGAATTTATTATTTAGTTTTTGTGGAGCATGAATAGTTCAATTTTTTCAGAGAATGTTGTAATTTCACCTAAAATTTAAGAAAAAATATATTTTTTATTATTGTGGTTCTATGGTTTTTCTTCAGAGTTAGAAAAATGATTAAAAACATTTAAGACCGCTTTAGGTACATTCACTTAATACTCATTTTCTTGTTAGAGAAACTAAGTAACTAGCAACTATATAGAAACTATATAGAGAGAAACTAAGTATGTTAGCAAATTATTAGAAAATGCAATTTTAAAATATATACAATAATAAAGTTGGGCCAAACCAATGGTTTTTATTGTAGCACTTTTCTCTTCAACAAGTGAAAATAATGCTTTTAAATACAGTCTATGTACACCTCCCACACTATTAAAATTATTTTCATTCATAAACGAAACGATTGCATATTATATTTAGGATGAGCGATTTATGCAGTCTTTGAAATAAAGCAAAAATTAATATAAAGAGGGGTTAACATAATGCTCAATTTTAATGGTTAATTGCATGAGCTAAGAAAAATAAAGATACTTTTTAGTGTCATGGAATTTACCGTTGGTTTTTTGCGTTTATAGAAATTTAAAAAAGCTTGTGGTTTTTAAAATATAAGGTGTCAAAAATTCAAATTTTACCAATTTCAAGATGCGATAAGTTGAGAAGGGGTGGAGACGGGAAAAAATGTTCTTCTAACGAAATAAAATATTTATGAATATCTAAGAGCTGCTAAAATTTCAGACTCCTGTAAGGTACGATGTAGAAGAAAAATGGTATCAAAAATTTGGGAAAAACGGATTTTAGATAACGGTAAATTTTAACGGCCATTTCAGAAATGTTATGCAGCAATAGAGGAAGCCAGCCACTATTTTTCTGCTTTTACAAAATTTGAAAAATGATTATGGTTTCACGGCAATAAATAGTTAAAAAATGGCATCTTAAGGGTTTTAGGGGGGTATAACTTCTAGGGAGGGAGAAATAGGTAAAAATTTCCTTCTACAGAAATAAGATTCTAGTAAAGATCCATGTTCGTATAAAATTTCAGCTTTCTATCTTCAAAGGTGTAGAAGTTTTGTAAACATGTCCATAATAATTTGTTGATTCGTGTCTATAATAGGATAATATTCTTTTCCATAATATTCTTCTCCATAAGTTTATATTATAGCTTGTTTACGGGCTGAATTAGGTACACTAAAAAGATCAAAATAGAAACAGACTGAATTAAAAATTAAAAATTTTATCTAAAAATTTGTTTAAACCGATCGAAACCAATGATGTAATAAAGGAAAATCAAAGTAAGATGTGTTTTAGTAAGAGGTGTGAAAAATTGGTCGAAAATACAGCTGTTTACCTTATACAATAAACTTAGAAGCAGTTTTTCTAGTCCAGATTCTTAGATTTGTTTAATTTGAGTTGTTCCAACATTTTTTCTACAAAAATACATATTTCAAACTCCGTGTACAATACATGTCTTCTTTTTGGTATTAAAAATGTTTTGAAAATTGATTCCCGATGCAAATCTCTTAATATTGTTGTTATTGTTGAAAAAAGTTCAGTAAAACATTCCGAAAATTTTCATTCTTCTAGTTGTTATTTGCAGCTTTATGGTAAGAACTTATTCCATTAATTTTTTCTTAAATTCCTTCACATTAATTAGTGTAATTTTAGCTATTTTGTTATTAATTTTAAAATTTTGATTCAATTCTGATTATTTTTATAATATGTACAATATTTTTGATTGAAATTATAATTTTGACTTATGATGTTCATTCTGATTTTGAATTGAAAAGCAATTTTTAATTTTCATGAAAAAAAAAAAATATCCTCATTAATATTTAAAAATAAAAATTTTCTTGAATATATTTATACTAAAATTGCGCGATTAAATTATAGATTTTGTTTATATTCAAGTCGGGTAGGGTTTAGTTTGGGGTGTGTAATGGGAATCAATATTAGGTTTAGTTTATGTGTTAGGTTAGATTAAGTTGTTGAAACGTTTTCCATGTATATTCCCTTGAAACCGCAATATTATTCCCAAGGCTAGGAACAGTGTCTTGTCCACCCTATGTCCGGATTTAGGTCTTAATCTTTAAGAATTTTAAAATTTTGCCTTATAATATGAAATATGGGGACCTCAGTTCAAATCCAAATTTTACATTTTGAAAAAAAAATTTTTTTTTTGTATGCAATAATTTTTTTTTTTTAATGAAATTTAATGAAATTTGGGTTTGCTATTTAAAGTTTCGGTTGTATTGTAGTGAATGAGTTCGAACCCAAATTTTGCCTACATTGTATTTAAACATAAAAATAAGAAAATAGGTGAAATATTTTTATTAAATCAAAATTATATTAACACTATTAACAGAAAAAAGCAAGAATTAGTGTTTTGCCTCTCTCTAGGGGCCCAGAAAAGCAAGAAATTACAGTACAAAGTTGTACTGTAATTTTCATCTTTAGTATAAATTAAATAAACAAAATTAAATGAAAAAATCATTACAATTTTAATGATCATAATGATTTTAAAGTTTTTAAAATATAAATTTGTCAGAAATACCCTACATATTATGCATTTACGCTTATTAATGTAAAGTTTTAAGGTTTCATTGTGAAATTTTATAAAACTAGTTTGTTTTTACATTTTGCAACATTATGAAGTTTGGAATTTATTTGAGACAATGAAATGATGAATGAATACGTTTCAAAATTATCAATTTTATTGTTGATATTTGAATATTTTCATCGTTTGTTCCAATTATTATTTAGGTAAACGGCAATAATTCGGTCCCATGCATATAATTTGCTTCTAAAAAAATTTACATTAAGTTACAAATCAAAATTAAATAGGTTTTTAAATTATTTTTTTACAATTAAGTTGATTTTCGAGTCCACAGCGCTTCCGATATAATTTTGAATTTATTATTTAGTTTTTGTGGAGCATGAATAGTTCAATTTTTTCAGAGAATGTTGTAATTTCACCTAAAATTTAAGAAAAAATATATTTTTTATTATTGTGGTTCTATGGTTTTTCTTCAGAGTTAGAAAAATGATTAAAAACATTTAAGACCGCTTTAGGTACATTCACTTAATACTCATTTTCTTGTTAGAGAAACTAAGTAACTAGCAACTATATAGAAACTATATAGAGAGAAACTAAGTATGTTAGCAAATTATTAGAAAATGCAATTTTAAAATATATACAATAATAAAGTTGGGCCAAACCAATGGTTTTTATTGTAGCACTTTTCTCTTCAACAAGTGAAAATAATGCTTTTAAATACAGTCTATGTACACCTCCCACACTATTAAAAATATTTTCATTCATAAACGAAACGATTGCATATTATATTTAGGATGAGCGATTTATGCAGTCTTTGAAATAAAGCAAAAATTAATATAAAGAGGGGTTAACATAATGCTCAATTTTAATGGTTAATTGCATGAGCTAAGAAAAATAAAGATACTTTTTAGTGTCATGGAATTTACCGTTGGTTTTTTGCGTTTATAGAAATTTAAAAAAGCTTGTGGTTTTTAAAATATAAGGCGTCAAAAATTCAAATTTTACAAATTTCAAGATGCGATAAGTTGAGAAGGGGTGGAGACGGGAAAAAATGTTCTTCTAACGAAATAAAATATTTATGAATATCTAAGAGCTGCTAAAATTTCAGACTCCTGTAAGGTACGATGTAGAAGAAAAATGGTATCAAAAATTTGCGTGTTCGTATAAAATTTCAGCTTTCTATCTTCAAAGGTGTAGAAGTTCTGTAAACATGTCCATAATAATTTGTTGATTCGTGTCTATAATAGAATAATATTCTTTTCCATAATATTCTTCTCCATAAGTTTATATTATAGCTTGTTTACGGACTGAATTAGGTACACTAAAAAGATCAAAATAGAAACAAACTGAATAAAAAATTAAAAATTTTATCTAAAAATTTGTTTAAATTGATCGAAACCAATGATGTAATAAAGGAAAATCAAAGTAAGATGTGTTTTAGTAAGAGGTGTGAAAAATTAGTCGAAAATACAGCTGTTTACCTTATACAATAAACTTAGAAGCAGTTTTTCTAGTCCAGATTCTTAGATTTGTTTAATTTGAGTTGTTCCAACATTTTTTCTACAAAAATACATATTTCAAACTCCTTGTACAATACATGTCTTCTTTTTGGTATTAAAAATGTTTTGAAAATTGATTCCCGATGCAAATCTCTTAATATTGTTGTTATTGTTGAAAAAAGTTCAGTAAAACATTCCGAAAATTTTCATTCTTCTAGTTGTTATTTGCAGCTTTATGGTAAGAACTTATTCCATTAATTTTTTCTTAAATTCCTTCACATTAATTGGTGTAATTTTAGCTATTTTGTTATTAATTTTAAAATTTTGATTCAATTCTGATTATTTTTATAATATGTACAATATTTTTGATTGAAATTATAATTTTGACTTATGATGTTCATTCTGATTTTGAATTGAAAAGCAATTTTTAATTTTCATGAAAAAAAAAAAATATCCTCATTAATATTTAAAAATAAAAATTTTCTTGAATATATTTATACTAAAATTGCGCGATTAAATTATAGATTTTGTTTATATTCAAGTCGGGTAGGGTTTAGTTTGGGGTGTGTAATGGGAATCAATATTAGGTTTAGTTTATGTGTTAGGTTAGATTAAGTTGTTGAAACGTTTTCCATGTATATTCCCTTGAAACCGCAATATTATTCCCAAGGCTAGGAACAGTGTCTTGTCCACACTATGTCCGGATTTAGGTCTTAATCTTTAAGAATTTTAAAAATTGGCCTTATAATATGAAATATGGGGACCTCAGTTCAAATCCAAATTTTACATTTTGAAAAAAAAATTTTTTTTTTGTATGCAATAATTTTTTTTTTTTAATGAAATTTAATGAAATTTGGGTTTGCTATTTAAAGTTTCGGTTGTATTGTAGTGAATGAGTTCGAACCCAAATTTTGCCTACATTGTATTTAAAAATAAAAATAAGAAAATAGGTGAAATATTTTTATTAAATCAAAATTATATTAACACTATTAACAGAAAAAAGCAAGAATTAGTGTTTTGCCTCTCTCTAGGGGCCCAGAAAAGCAAGAAATTACAGTACAAAGTTGTACTGTAATTTTCATCTTTAGTATAAATTAAATAAACAAAATTAAATGAAAAAATCATTACAATTTTAATGATCATAATGATTTTAAAGTTTTTAAAATACAAATTTGTCAGAAATACCCTACATATTATGCATTTACGCTTATTAATGTAAAGTTTTAAGGTTTCATTGTGAAATTTTATAAAACTAGTTTGTTTTTACATTTTGCAACATTATGAAGTTTGGAATTTATTTGAGACAATGAAATGATGAATGAATATTTTTCAAAATTATCAATTTTATTGTTGATATGTGAATATTTTCATCGTTTGTTCCAATTATTATTTAGGTAAACGGCAATAATTCGGTCCCATGCATATAATTTGCTTCTAAAAAAATTTACATTAAGTTACAAATCAAAATTAAATAGGTTTTTAAATTATTTTTTTACAATTAAGTTGATTTTCGAGTCCACAGCGCTTCCGATATAATTTTGAATTTATTATTTAGTTTTTGTGGAGCATGAATAGTTCAATTTTTTCAGAGAATGTTGTAATTTCACCTAAAATTTAAGAAAAAATATATTTTTTATTATTGTGGTTCTATGGTTTTTCTTCAGAGTTAGAAAAATGATTAAAAACATTTAAGACCGCTTTAGGTACATTCACTTAATACTCATTTTCTTGTTAGAGAAACTAAGTAACTAGCAACTATATAGAAACTATATAGAGAGAAACTAAGTATGTTAGCAAATTATTAGAAAATGCAATTTTAAAATATATACAATAATAAAGTTGGGCCAAACCAATGGTTTTTATTGTAGCATTTTTCTCTTCAACAATTGAAAATAATGCTTTTAAATACAGTCTATGTACACCTCCCACACTATTAAAAATATTTTCGTTCATAAACGAAACGATTGCATATTATATTTAGGATGAGCGATTTATGCAATCTTTGAAATAAAGCAAAAATTAATATAAAGAGGGGTTAACATAATGCTCAATTTTAATGGTTAATTGCATGAGCTAAGAAAAATAAAGATACTTTTTAGTGTCATGGAATTTACCGTTGGTTTTTTGCGTTTATAGAAATTTAAAAAAGCTTGTGGTTTTTAAAATATAAGGCGTCAAAAATTCAAATTTTACAAATTTCAAGATGCGATAAGTTGAGAAGGGGTGGAGACGGGAAAAAATGTTCTTCTAACGAAATAAAATATTTATGAATATCTAAGAGCTGCTAAAATTTCAGACTCCTGTAAGGTACGATGTAGAAGAAAAATGGTATCAAAAATTTGCATGTTCGTATAAAATTTCAGCTTTCTATCTTCAAAGGTGTAGAAGTTCTGTAAACATGTCCATAATAATTTGTTGATTCGTGTCTATAATAGGATAATATTCTTTTCCATAATATTCTTCTCCATAAGTTTATATTATAGCTTGTTTACGGACTGAATTAGGTACACTAAAAAGATCAAAATAGAAACAAACTGAATAAAAAATTAAAAATTTTATCTAAAAATTTGTTTAAACCGATCGAAACCAATGATGTAATAAAGGAAAATCAAAGTAAGGTGTGTTTTAGTCAGAGGTGTGAAAAATTGGTCGAAAATACAGCTGTTTACCTTATACAATAAACTTAGAAGCAGTTTTTCTAGTCCAGATTCTTAGATTTGTTTAATTTGAGTTGTTCCAACATTTTTTCTACAAAAATACATATTTCAAACTCCTTGTACAATACATGTCTTCTTTTTGGTATTAAAAATGTTTTGAAAATTGATTCCCGATGCAAATCTCTTAATATTGTTGTTATTGTTGAAAAAAGTTCAGTAAAACATTCCGAAAATTTTCATTCTTCTAGTTGTTATTTGCAGCTTTATGGTAAGAACTTATTCCATTAATTTTTTCTTAAATTCCTTCACATTAATTGGTGTAATTTTAGCTATTTTGTTATTAATTTTAAAATTTTGATTCAATTCTGATTATTTTTATAATATGTACAATATTTTTGATTGAAATTATAATTTTGACTTATGATGTTCATTCTGATTTTGAATTGAAAAGCAATTTTTAATTTTCATGAAAAAAAAAAATATCCTCATTAATATTTAAAAATAAAAATTTTCTTGAATATATTTATACTAAAATTGCGCGATTAAATTATAGATTTTGTTTATATTCAAGTCGGGTAGGGTTTAGTTTGGGGTGTGTAATGGGAATCAATATTAGGTTTAGTTTATGTGTTAGGTTAGATTAAGTTGTTGAAACGTTTTCCATGTATATTCCCTTGAAACCGCAATATTATTCCCAAGGCTAGGAACAGTGTCTTGTCCACCCTATGTCCGGATTTAGGTCTTAATCTTTAAGAATTTTAAAATTTTGCCTTTTAATATGAAATATGGGGACCTCAGTTCAAATCCAAATTTTACATTTTGAAAAAAAAATTTTTTTTTTGTATGCAATAATTTTTTTTTTTAATGAAATTTAATGAAATTTGGGTTTGCTATTTAAAGTTTCGGTTGTATTGTAGTGAATGAGTTCGAACCCAAATTTTGCCTACATTGTATTTAAACATAAAAATAAGAAAATAGGTGAAATATTTTTATTAAATCAAAATTATATTAACACTATTAACAGAAAAAAGCAAGAATTAGTGTTTTGCCTCTCTCTAGGGGCCCAGAAAAGCAAGAAATTACAGTACAAAGTTGTACTGTAATTTTCATCTTTAGTATAAATTAAATAAACAAAATTAAATGAAAAAATCATTACAATTTTAATGATCATAATGATTTTAAAGTTTTTAAAATATAAATTTGTCAGAAATACCCTACATATTATGCATTTACGCTTATTAATGTAAAGTTTTAAGGTTTCATTGTGAAATTTTATAAAACTAGTTTGTTTTTACATTTTGCAACATTATGAAGTTTGGAATTTATTTGAGACAATGAAATGATGAATGAATACGTTTCAAAATTATCAATTTTATTGTTGATATTTGAATATTTTCATCGTTTGTTCCAATTATTATTTAGGTAAACGGCAATAATTCGGTCCCATGCATATAATTTGCTTCTAAAAAAATTTACATTAAGTTACAAATCACAATTAAATAGGTTTTTAAATTATTTTTTTACAATTAAGTTGATTTTCGAGTCCACAGCGCTTCCGATATAATTTTGAATTTATTATTTAGTTTTTGTGGAGCATGAATAGTTCAATTTTTTCAGAGAATGTTGTAATTTCACCTAAAATTTAAGAAAAAATATATTTTTTATTATTGTGGTTCTATGGTTTTTCTTCAGAGTTAGAAAAATGATTAAAAACATTTAAGACCGCTTTAGGTACATTCACTTAATACTCATTTTCTTGTTAGAGAAACTAAGTAACTAGCAACTATATAGAAACTATATAGAGAGAAACTAAGTATGTTAGCAAATTATTAGAAAATGCAATTTTAAAATATATACAATAATAAAGTTGGGCCAAACCAATGGTTTTTATTGTAGCACTTTTCTCTTCAACAAGTGAAAATAATGCTTTTAAATACAGTCTATGTACACCTCCCACACTATTAAAAATATTTTCATTCATAAACGAAACGATTGCATATTATATTTAGGATGAGCGATTTATGCAGTCTTTGAAATAAAGCAAAAATTAATATAAAGAGGGGTTAACATAATGCTCAATTTTAATGGTTAATTGCATGAGCTAAGAAAAATAAAGATACTTTTTAGTGTCATGGAATTTACCGTTGGTTTTTTGCGTTTATAGAAATTTAAAAAAGCTTGTGGTTTTTAAAATATAAGGCGTCAAAAATTCAAATTTTACAAATTTCAAGATGCGATAAGTTGAGAAGGGGTGGAGACGGGAAAAAATGTTCTTCTAACGAAATAAAATATTTATGAATATCTAAGAGCTGCTAAAATTTCAGACTCCTGTAAGGTACGATTTAGAAGAAAAATGGTATCAAAAATTTGCATGTTCGTATAAAATTTCAGCTTTCTATCTTCAAAGGTGTAGAAGTTCTGTAAACATGTCCATAATAATTTGTTGATTCGTGTCTATAATAGGATAATATTCTTTTCCATAATATTCTTCTCCATAAGTTTATATTATAGCTTGTTTACGGACTGAATTAGGTACACTAAAAAGATCAAAATAGAAACAAACTGAATAAAAAATTAAAAATTTTATCTAAAAATTTGTTTAAACCGATCGAAACCAATGATGTAATAAAGGAAAATCAAAGTAAGGTGTGTTTTAGTCAGAGGTGTGAAAAATTGGTCGAAAATACAGCTGTTTACCTTATACAATAAACTTAGAAGCAGTTTTTCTAGTCCAGATTCTTAGATTTGTTTAATTTGAGTTGTTCCAACATTTTTTCTACAAAAATACATAATTCAAACTCCTTGTACAATACATGTCTTCTTTTTGGTATTAAAAATGTTTTGAAAATTGATTCCCGATGCAAATCTCTTAATATTGTTGTTATTGTTGAAAAAAGTTCAGTAAAACATTCCGAAAATTTTCATTCTTCTAGTTGTTATTTGCAGCTTTATGGTAAGAACTTATTCCATTAATTTTTTCTTAAATTCCTTCACATTAATTAGTGTAATTTTAGCTATTTTGTTATTAATTTTAAAATTTTGATTCAATTCTGATTATTTTTATAATATGTACAATATTTTTGATTGAAATTATAATTTTGACTTATGATGTTCATTCTGATTTTGAATTGAAAAGCAATTTTTAATTTTCATGAAAAAAAAAAAAATATCCTCATTAATATTTAAAAATAAAAATTTTCTTGAATATATTTATACTAAAATTGCGCGATTAAATTATAGATTTTGTTTATATTCAAGTCGGGTAGGGTTTAGTTTGGGGTGTGTAATGGGAATCAATATTAGGTTTAGTTTATGTGTTAGGTTAGATTAAGTTGTTGAAACGTTTTCCATGTATATTCCCTTGAAACCGCAATATTATTCCCAAGGCTAGGAACAGTGTCTTGTCCACCCTATGTCCGGATTTAGGTCTTAATCTTTAAGAATTTTAAAATTTTGCCTTTTAATATGAAATATGGGGACCTCAGTTCAAATCCAAATTTTACATTTTGAAAAAAAAATTTTTTTTTTGTATGCAATAATTTTTTTTTTTAATGAAATTTAATGAAATTTGGGTTTGCTATTTAAAGTTTCGGTTGTATTGTAGTGAATGAGTTCGAACCCAAATTTTGCCTACATTGTATTTAAACATAAAAATAAGAAAATAGGTGAAATATTTTTATTAAATCAAAATTATATTAACACTATTAACAGAAAAAAGCAAGAATTAGTGTTTTGCCTCTCTCTAGGGGCCCAGAAAAGCAAGAAATTACAGTACAAAGTTGTACTGTAATTTTCATCTTTAGTATAAATTAAATAAACAAAATTAAATGAAAAAATCATTACAATTTTAATGATCATAATGATTTTAAAGTTTTTAAAATATAAATTTGTCAGAAATACCCTACATATTATGCATTTACGCTTATTAATGTAAAGTTTTAAGGTTTCATTGTGAAATTTTATAAAACTAGTTTGTTTTTACATTTTGCAACATTATGAAGTTTGGAATTTATTTGAGACAATGAAATGATGAATGAATACGTTTCAAAACTATCAATTTTATTGCTGATATTTGAATATTTTCATCGTTTGTTCCAATTATTATTTAGGTAAACGGCAATAATTCGGTCCCATGCATATAATTTGCTTCTAAAAAAATTTACATTAAGTTACAAATCAAAATTAAATAGGTTTTTAAATTATTTTTTTACAATTAAGTTGATTTTCGAGTCCACAGCGCTTCCGATATAATTTTGAATTTATTATTTAGTTTTTGTGGAGCATGAATAGTTCAATTTTTTCAGAGAATGTTGTAATTTCACCTAAAATTTAAGAAAAAATATATTTTTTATTATTGTGGTTCTATGGTTTTTCTTCAGAGTTAGAAAAATGATTAAAAACATTTAAGACCGCTTTAGGTACATTCACTTAATACTCATTTTCTTGTTAGAGAAACTAAGTAACTAGCAACTATATAGAAACTATATAGAGAGAAACTAAGTATGTTAGCAAATTATTAGAAAATGCAATTTTAAAATATATACAATAATAAAGTTGGGCCAAACCAATGGTTTTTATTGTAGCACTTTTCTCTTCAACAAGTGAAAATAATGCTTTTAAATACAGTCTATGTACACATCCCACACTATTAAAAATATTTTCATTCATAAACGAAACGATTGCATATTATATTTAGGATGAGCGATTTATGCAGTCTTTGAAATAAAGCAAAAATTAATATAAAGAGGGGTTAACATAATGCTCAATTTTAATGGTTAATTGCATGAGCTAAGAAAAACAAAGATACTTTTTAGTGTCATGGAATTTACCGTTGGTTTTTTGCGTTTATAGAAATTTAAAAAAGCTTGTGGTTTTTAAAATATAAGGCGTCAAAAATTCAAATTTTACAAATTTCAAGATGCGATAAGTTGAGAAGGAGTGGAGACGGGAAAAAATGTTCTTCTAACGAAATACAATATTTATGAATATCTAAGAGCTGCTAAAATTTCAGACTCCTGTAAGGTACGATTTAGAAGAAAAATGGTATCAAAAATTTGCATGTTCGTATAAAATTTCAGCTTTCTATCTTCAAAGGTGTAGAAGTTCTGTAAACATGTCCATAATAATTTGTTGATTCGTGTCTATAATAGGATAATATTCTTTTCCATAATATTCTTCTCCATAAGTTTATATTATAGCTTGTTTACGGACTGAATTAGGTACACTAAAAAGATCAAAATAGAAACAAACTGAATAAAAAATTAAAAATTTTATCTAAAAATTTGTTTAAACCGATCGAAACCAATGATGTAATAAAGGAAAATCAAAGTAAGGTGTGTTTTAGTCAGAGGTGTGAAAAATTGGTCGAAAATACAGCTGTTTACCTTATACAATAAACTTAGAAGCAGTTTTTCTAGTCCAGATTCTTAGATTTGTTTAATTTGAGTTGTTCCAACATTTTTTCTACAAAAATACATAATTCAAACTCCTTGTACAATACATGTCTTCTTTTTGGTATTAAAAATGTTTTGAAAATTGATTCCCGATGCAAATCTCTTAATATTGTTGTTATTGTTGAAAAAAGTTCAGTAAAACATTCCGAAAATTTTCATTCTTCTAGTTGTTATTTGCAGCTTTATGGTAAGAACTTATTCCATTAATTTTTTCTTAAATTCCTTCACATTAATTAGTGTAATTTTAGCTATTTTGTTATTAATTTTAAAATTTTGATTCAATTCTGATTATTTTTATAATATGTACAATATTTTTGATTGAAATTATAATTTTGACTTATGATGTTCATTCTGATTTTGAATTGAAAAGCAATTTTTAATTTTCATGAAAAAAAAAAAATATCCTCATTAATATTTAAAAATAAAAATTTTCTTGAATATATTTATACTAAAATTGCGCGATTAAATTATAGATTTTGTTTATATTCAAGTCGGGTAGGGTTTAGTTTGGGGTGTGTAATGGGAATCAATATTAGGTTTAGTTTATGTGTTAGGTTAGATTAAGTTGTTGAAACGTTTTCCATGTATATTCCCTTGAAACCGCAATATTATTCCCAAGGCTAGGAACAGTGTCTTGTCCACCCTATGTCCGGATTTAGGTCTTAATCTTTAAGAATTTTAAAATTTTGCCTTTTAATATGAAATATGGGGACCTCAGTTCAAATCCAAATTTTACATTTTGAAAAAAAAAATTTTTTTTTTGTATGCAATAATTTTTTTTTTAATGAAATTTAATGAAATTTGGGTTTGCTATTTAAAGTTTCGGTTGTATTGTAGTGAATGAGTTCGAACCCAAATTTTGCCTACATTGTATTTAAACATAAAAATAAGAAAATAGGTGAAATATTTTTATTAAATCAAAATTATATTAACACTATTAACAGAAAAAAGCAAGAATTAGTGTTTTGCCTCTCTCTAGGGGCCCAGAAAAGCAAGAAATTACAGTACAAAGTTGTACTGTAATTTTCATCTTTAGTATAAATTAAATAAACAAAATTAAATGAAAAAATCATTACAATTTTAATGATCATAATGATTTTAAAGTTTTTAAAATATAAATTTGTCAGAAATACCCTACATATTATGCATTTACGCTTATTAATGTAAAGTTTTAAGGTTTCATTGTGAAATTTTATAAAACTAGTTTGTTTTTACATTTTGCAAC
Source organism: Condylostylus longicornis (assembly GCF_029603195.1). Lineage (NCBI taxonomy): Eukaryota > Metazoa > Arthropoda > Insecta > Diptera > Dolichopodidae > Condylostylus > Condylostylus longicornis. The sequence continues at coordinate 147,793 of NW_026578035.1, forward strand.
ATTATGAAGTTTGGAATTTATTTGAGACAATGAAATGATGAATGAATACGTTTCAAAATTATCAATTTTATTGTTGATATTTGAATATTTTCATCGTTTGTTCCAATTATTATTTAGGTAAACGGCAATAATTCGGTCCCATGCATATAATTTGCTTCTAAAAAAATTTACATTAAGTTACAAATCAAAATTAAATAGGTTTTTAAATTATTTTTTTACAATTAAGTTGATTTTCGAGTCCACAGCGCTTCCGATATAATTTTGAATTTATTATTTAGTTTTTGTGGAGCATGAATAGTTCAATTTTTTCAGAGAATGTTGTAATTTCACCTAAAATTTAAGAAAAAATATATTTTTTATTATTGTGGTTCTATGGTTTTTCTTCAGAGTTAGAAAAATGATTAAAAACATTTAAGACCGCTTTAGGTACATTCACTTAATACTCATTTTCTTGTTAGAGAAACTAAGTAACTAGCAACTATATAGAAACTATATAGAGAGAAACTAAGTATGTTAGCAAATTATTAGAAAATGCAATTTTAAAATATATACAATAATAAAGTTGGGCCAAACCAATGGTTTTTATTGTAGCACTTTTCTCTTCAACAAGTGAAAATAATGCTTTTAAATACAGTCTATGTACACCTCCCACACTATTAAAAATATTTTCATTCATAAACGAAACGATTGCATATTATATTTAGGATGAGCGATTTATGCAGTCTTTGAAATAAAGCAAAAATTAATATAAAGAGGGGTTAACATAATGCTCAATTTTAATGGTTAATTGCATGAGCTAAGAAAAATAAAGATACTTTTTAGTGTCATGGAATTTACCGTTGGTTTTTTGCGTTTATAGAAATTTAAAAAAGCTTGTGGTTTTTAAAATATAAGGCGTCAAAAATTCAAATTTTACAAATTTCAAGATGCGATAAGTTGAGAAGGAGTGGAGACGGGAAAAAATGTTCTTCTAACGAAATAAAATATTTATGAATATCTAAGAGCTGCTAAAATTTCAGACTCCTGTAAGGTACGATTTAGAAGAAAAATGGTATCAAAAATTTGCATGTTCGTATAAAATTTCAGCTTTCTATCTTCAAAGGTGTAGAAGTTCTGTAAACATGTCCATAATAATTTGTTGATTCGTGTCTATAATAGGATAATATTCTTTTCCATAATATTCTTCTCCATAAGTTTATATTATAGCTTGTTTACGGACTGAATTAGGTACACTAAAAAGATCAAAATAGAAACAAACTGAATAAAAAATTAAAAATTTTATCTAAAAATTTGTTTAAACCGATCGAAACCAATGATGTAATAAAGGAAAATCAAAGTAAGGTGTGTTTTAGTCAGAGGTGTGAAAAATTGGTCGAAAATACAGCTGTTTACCTTATACAATAAACTTAGAAGCAGTTTTTCTAGTCCAGATTCTTAGATTTGTTTAATTTGAGTTGTTCCAACATTTTTTCTACAAAAATACATAATTCAAACTCCTTGTACAATACATGTCTTCTTTTTGGTATTAAAAATGTTTTGAAAATTGATTCCCGATGCAAATCTCTTAATATTGTTGTTATTGTTGAAAAAAGTTCAGTAAAACATTCCGAAAATTTTCATTCTTCTAGTTGTTATTTGCAGCTTTATGGTAAGAACTTATTCCATTAATTTTTTCTTAAATTCCTTCACATTAATTAGTGTAATTTTAGCTATTTTGTTATTAATTTTAAAATTTTGATTCAATTCTGATTATTTTTATAATATGTACAATATTTTTGATTGAAATTATAATTTTGACTTATGATGTTCATTCTGATTTTGAATTGAAAAGCAATTTTTAATTTTCATGAAAAAAAAAAAATATCCTCATTAATATTTAAAAATAAAAATTTTCTTGAATATATTTATACTAAAATTGCGCGATTAAATTATAGATTTTGTTTATATTCAAGTCGGGTAGGGTTTAGTTTGGGGTGTGTAATGGGAATCAATATTAGGTTTAGTTTATGTGTTAGGTTAGATTAAGTTGTTGAAACGTTTTCCATGTATATTCCCTTGAAACCGCAATATTATTCCCAAGGCTAGGAACAGTGTCTTGTCCACCCTATGTCCGGATTTAGGTCTTAATCTTTAAGAATTTTAAAATTTTGCCTTTTAATATGAAATATGGGGACCTCAGTTCAAATCCAAATTTTACATTTTGAAAAAAAAATTTTTTTTTTGTATGCAATAATTTTTTTTTTTAATGAAATTTAATGAAATTTGGGTTTGCTATTTAAAGTTTCGGTTGTATTGTAGTGAATGAGTTCGAACCCAAATTTTGCCTACATTGTATTTAAACATAAAAATAAGAAAATAGGTGAAATATTTTTATTAAATCAAAATTATATTAACACTATTAACAGAAAAAAGCAAGAATTAGTGTTTTGCCTCTCTCTAGGGGCCCAGAAAAGCAAGAAATTACAGTACAAAGTTGTACTGTAATTTTCATCTTTAGTATAAATTAAATAAACAAAATTAAATGAAAAAATCATTACAATTTTAATGATCATAATGATTTTAAAGTTTTTAAAATATAAATTTGTCAGAAATACCCTACATATTATGCATTTACGCTTATTAATGTAAAGTTTTAAGGTTTCATTGTGAAATTTTATAAAACTAGTTTGTTTTTACATTTTGCAACATTATGAAGTTTGGAATTTATTTGAGACAATGAAATGATGAATGAATACGTTTCAAAATTATCAATTTTATTGTTGATATTTGAATATTTTCATCGTTTGTTCCAATTATTATTTAGGTAAACGGCAATAATTCGGTCCCATGCATATAATTTGCTTCTAAAAAAATTTACATTAAGTTACAAATCAAAATTAAATAGGTTTTTAAATTATTTTTTTACAATTAAGTTGATTTTCGAGTCCACAGCGCTTCCGATATAATTTTGAATTTATTATTTAGTTTTTGTGGAGCATGAATAGTTCAATTTTTTCAGAGAATGTTGTAATTTCACCTAAAATTTAAGAAAAAATATATTTTTTATTATTGTGGTTCTATGGTTTTTCTTCAGAGTTAGAAAAATGATTAAAAACATTTAAGACCGCTTTAGGTACATTCACTTAATACTCATTTTCTTGTTAGAGAAACTAAGTAACTAGCAACTATATAGAAACTATATAGAGAGAAACTAAGTATGTTAGCAAATTATTAGAAAATGCAATTTTAAAATATATACAATAATAAAGTTGGGCCAAACCAATGGTTTTTATTGTAGCACTTTTCTCTTCAACAAGTGAAAATAATGCTTTTAAATACAGTCTATGTACACCTCCCACACTATTAAAAATATTTTCATTCATAAACGAAACGATTGCATATTATATTTAGGATGAGCGATTTATGCAGTCTTTGAAATAAAGCAAAAATTAATATAAAGAGGGGTTAACATAATGCTCAATTTTAATGGTTAATTGCATGAGCTAAGAAAAATAAAGATACTTTTTAGTGTCATGGAATTTACCGTTGGTTTTTTGCGTTTATAGAAATTTAAAAAAGCTTGTGGTTTTTAAAATATAAGGCGTCAAAAATTCAAATTTTACAAATTTCAAGATGCGATAAGTTGAGAAGGAGTGGAGACGGGAAAAAATGTTCTTCTAACGAAATAAAATATTTATGAATATCTAAGAGCTGCTAAAATTTCAGACTCCTGTAAGGTACGATTTAGAAGAAAAATGGTATCAAAAATTTGCATGTTCGTATAAAATTTCAGCTTTCTATCTTCAAAGGTGTAGAAGTTCTGTAAACATGTCCATAATAATTTGTTGATTCGTGTCTATAATAGGATAATATTCTTTTCCATAATATTCTTCTCCATAAGTTTATATTATAGCTTGTTTACGGACTGAATTAGGTACACTAAAAAGATCAAAATAGAAATAAACTGAATAAAAAATTAAAAATTTTATCTAAAAATTTGTTTAAACCGATCGAAACCAATGATGTAATAAAGTAAAATCAAAGTAAGGTGTGTTTTAGTCAGAGGTGTGAAAAATTGGTCGAAAATACAGCTGTTTACCTTATACAATAAACTTAGAAGCAGTTTTTCTAGTCCAGATTCTTAGATTTGTTTAATTTGAGTTGTTCCAACATTTTTTCTACAAAAATACATAATTCAAACTCCTTGTACAATACATGTCTTCTTTTTGGTATTAAAAATGTTTTGAAAATTGATTCCCGATGCAAATCTCTTAATATTGTTGTTATTGTTGAAAAAAGTTCAGTAAAACATTCCGAAAATTTTCATTCTTCTAGTTGTTATTTGCAGCTTTATGGTAAGAACTTATTCCATTAATTTTTTCTTAAATTCCTTCACATTAATTGGTGTAATTTTAGCTATTTTGTTATTAATTTTAAAATTTTGATTCAATTCTGATTATTTTTATAATATGTACAATATTTTTGATTGAAATTATAATTTTGACTTATGATGTTCATTCTGATTTTGAATTGAAAAGCAATTTTTAATTTTCATGAAAAAAAAAAAAAATATCCTCATTAATATTTAAAAATAAAAATTTTCTTGAATATATTTATACTAAAATTGCGCGATTAAATTATAGATTTTGTTTATATTCAAGTCGGGTAGGGTTTAGTTTGGGGTGTGTAATGGGAATCAATATTAGGTTTAGTTTATGTGTTAGGTTAGATTTGGTCGCCTTCACCAGACGCAGAAGCAGGGACAGATTAACGAGCCCAATTCTGTTTGGTGAACGTATTAGTTACTCGAGGGAGGTGAAGTATCTGGGGGTAACCCTGGATGATCGTCTCTCTTGGAATACCCATATCGATAGAGTTATCGGGAGAGCTACGGCGGCCTTGTGGACGTGTAGGAGCTTCATCGGGGGGACCTGGGGAATTAGTCCCAGAATAGCACTGTGGCTATATACGGCCCTTGCTAGGCCCATCGTCACCTATGCGTCGATTGTATGGTGCCGTAAGGCTCAACAGGCGGGTGTGCGGGCCAAGCTGGAAAAGCTACAGAGGCTGGCCTGCCTGGGAGTTACCGGGGCGATGCGGACGGCTCCCACCGCTGCATTGGAGGTGATGATCGGATTGCCGCCACTGCACCTCCATATATTGAAGGAAGCTCGGCTGGTGACTTACCGACTTCTCTCTGGCGAGGACGGGGCAGGGCTAAAGTTGGCCCACAGGACTCACAGAGACTTCATTGAGGGCGATCCGATTCTAAGAATAACCATGTCAGATACCTGTCTGCCGCGGTACAACTTCGACCACAGGTACAGAGTTCTGTTTCCCGATCGATGGACGTGGGATCGGGGTGGTCCGGTACTTAGGTCTGGTTCGAGCGTGTGGTATGCGGACGGGTCCAAGACGGAGTCGGGTGTGGGTTCGGGCGTATACGGTGTCCGCCCGGACACGCGTATATGTGCAACCCTTGACCCGTATTGCACAGTGTTCCAGGCCGAAATACATGCAATAGAGATCTGTCTGAGAATCAATTTGGAAAGGGGGTATAGAAACCGCACCATCTATGTGTTCTCAGACAGCAGGGCTGCACTGCTGGCACTCCGTTCAGCTCAGGTTACATCCAAGCTGGTCTGGAGCTGCCTTGCTGCACTTATGGAATTGGCATCGGAGAACAGAGTAATGCTCATTTGGGTGCCGGGCCATAGTGGCCATGCGGGCAACGAAGTTGCCGATGAGCTGGCGCGGAGGGGATCTGGGGCTGCCTTTGTGCAGCCGCTGCCTTTCTGTGGTCTGCCTTCTTCCGCGGTGAGGGCCAGGCTTGCCTGCCTACTCGCGGCGGAATGTGGCCGCCACTGGCGGGACACGAAAGGGTGCCGTCATGCGAAAGTGTTTCTTCCGGCGTGCTCCAGCGAATTCGCCGCGGAGTTACTGGGCATGAACAGGAGCCGGGTTCGCACTATTGCGAATTTCTTCACGGGGCACTGCCCGGTGAAGTACCATCTGCATAGGCTGGGGAAGGCGGGCTCCCCCCTCTGCAGATTTTGTGGGGATGGCGATGAAACCGCCGTACACATTCTCTGCGACTGTCCGGCACTGGCTGTTCGGCGCCGCAATTGTCTTGGACATGGGTCCCCAAGTGTTCGGGAACTGTTGTCCAACTCCCTTAGGGATATCTCCGGCTTTGTGATTGGGACGGGGATATTATAGACGGGGGAGTGGGGTGGCTACAATAAGTCAAAAATGGCTGCGATGGCTTGGGGGGATGCTCCTGCCCCACTCGGATCCCTTGGAATCTACGAATCTACGAATCTAGGTTAGATTAAGTTGTTGAAACGTTTTCCATGTATATTCCCTTGAAACCGCAATATTATTCCCAAGGCTAGGAACAGTGTCTTGTCCACCCTATGTCCGGATTTAGGTCTTAATCTTTAAGAATTTTAAAATTTTCCCTTTTAATATGAAATATGGGGACCTCAGTTCAAATCCAAATTTTACATTTTGAAAAAAAAATTTTTTTTTTGTATGCAATAATTTTTTTTTTTTAATGAAATTTAATGAAATTTGGGTTTGCTATTTAAAGTTTCGGTTGTATTGTAGTGAATGAGTTCGAACCCAAATTTTGCCTACATTGTATTTAAACATAAAAATAAGAAAATAGGTGAAATATTTTTATTAAATCAAAATTATATTAACACTATTAACAGAAAAAAAGCAAGAATTAGTGTTTTGCCTCTCTCTAGGGGCACAGAAAAGCAAGAAATTACAGTACAAAGTTGTACTGTAATTTTCATCTTTAGTATAAATTAAATAAACAAAATTAAATGAAAAAATCATTACAATTTTAATGATCATAATGATTTTAAAGTTTTTAAAATACAAATTTGTCAGAAATACCCTACATATTATGCATTTACGCTTATTAATGTAAAGTTTTAAGGTTTCATTGTGAAATTTTATAAAACTAGTTTGTTTTTACATTTTGCAACATTATGAAGTTTGGAATTTATTTGAGACAATGAAATGATGAATGAATACGTTTCAAAATTATCAATTTTATTGTTGATATTTGAATATTTTCATCGTTTGTTCCAATTATTATTTAGGTAAACGGCAATAATTCGGTCCCATGCATATAATTTGCTTCTAAAAAAATTTACATTAAGTTACAAATCAAAATTAAATAGGTTTTTAAATTATTTTTTTACAATTAAGTTGATTTTCGAGTCCACAGCGCTTCCGATATAATTTTGAATTTATTATTTAGTTTTTGTGGAGCATGAATAGTTCAATTTTTTCAGAGAATGTTGTAATTTCACCTAAAATTTAAGAAAAAATATATTTTTTATTATTGTGGTTCTATGGTTTTTCTTCAGAGTTAGAAAAATGATTAAAAACATTTAAGACCGCTTTAGGTACATTCACTTAATACTCATTTTTTTGTTAGAGAAACTAAGTAACTGGCAACTATATAGAAACTATATAGAAAGAAACTAAGTATGTTAGCAAATTATTAGAAAATGCAATTTTAAAATATATACAATAATAAAGTTGGGCCAAACCAATGGTTTTTATTGTAGCACTTTTCTCTTCAACAAGTGAAAATAATGCTTGTAATACAGTCTATGTACACCTCCCACACTATTAAAAATATTTTCATTCATAAACGAAACGATTGCATATTATATTTAGGATGAGCGATTTATGCAGTCTTTGAAATAAAGCAAAAATTAATATAAAGAGGGGTTAACATAATGCTCAATTTTAATGGTTAATTGCATGAGCTAAGAAAAATAAAGATACTTTTTAGTGTCATGGAATTTACCGTTGGTTTTTTGCGTTTATAGAAATTTAAAAAAGCTTGTGGTTTTTAAAATATAAGGCGTCAAAAATTCAAATTTTACAAATTTCAAGATGCGATAAGTTGAGAAGGGGTGGAGACGGGAAAAAATGTTCTTCTAACGAAATAAAATATTTATGAATATCTAAGAGCTGCTAAAATTTCAGACTCCTGTAAGGTACGATGTAGAAGAAAAATGGTATCAAAAATTTGCATGTTCGTATAAAATTTCAGCTTTCTATCTTCAAAGGTGTAGAAGTTCTGTAAACATGTCCATAATAATTTGTTGATTCGTGTCTATAATAGGATAATATTCTTTTCCATAATATTCTTCTCCATAAGTTTATATTATAGCTTGTTTACGGACTGAATTAGGTACACTAAAAAAATCAAAATAGAAACAAACTGAATAAAAAATTAAAAATTTTATCTAAAAATTTGTTTAAACCGATCGAAACCAATGATGTAATAAAGGAAAATCAAAGTAAGATGTGTTTTAGTAAGAGGTGTGAAAAATTGGTCGAAAATACAGCTGTTTACCTTATACAATAAACTTAGAAGCAGTTTTTCTAGTCCAGATTCTTAGATTTGTTTAATTTGAGTTGTTCCAACATTTTTTCTACAAAAATACATAATTCAAACTCCTTGTACAATACATGTCTTCTTTTTGGTATTAAAAATGTTTTGAAAATTGATTCCCGATGCAAATCTCTTAATATTGTTGTTATTGTTGAAAAAAGTTCAGTAAAACATTCCGAAAATTTTCATTCTTCTAGTTGTTATTTGCAGCTTTATGGTAAGAACTTATTCCATTAATTTTTTCTTAAATTCCTTCACATTAATTAGTGTAATTTTAGCTATTTTGTTATTAATTTTAAAATTTTGATTCAATTCTGATTATTTTTATAATATGTACAATATTTTTGATTGAAATTATAATTTTGACTTATGATGTTCATTCTGATTTTGAATTGAAAAGCAATTTTTAATTTTCATGAAAAAAAAAAAATATCCTCATTAATATTTAAAAATAAAAATTTTCTTGAATATATTTATACTAAAATTGCGCGATTAAATTTTAGATTTTGTTTATATTCAAGTCGGGTAGGGTTTAGTTTGGGGTGTGTAATGGGAATCAATATTAGGTTTACTTTATGTGTTACGTTAGATTAAGTTGTTGAAACGTTTTCCATGTATATTCCCTTGAAACCGCAATATTATTCCCAAGGCTAGGAACAGTGTCTTGTCCACCCTATGTCCGGATTTAGGTCTTAATCTTTAAGAATTTTAAAATTTTGCCTTTTAATATGAAATATGGGGACCTCAGTTCAAATCCAAATTTTACATTTTGAAAAAAAAATTTTTTTTTTGTATGCAATAATTTTTTTTTTTTAATGAAATTTAATGAAATTTGGGTTTGCTATTTAAAGTTTCGGTTGTATTGTAGTGAATGAGTTCGAACCCAAATTTTGCCTACATTGTATTTAAACATAAAAATAAGAAAATAGGTGAAATATTTTTATTAAATCAAAATTATATTAACACTATTAACAGAAAAAAAGCAAGAATTAGTGTTTTGCCTCTCTCTAGGGGCCCAGGAAAGCAAGAAATTACAGTACAAAGTTGTACTGTAATTTTCATCTTTAGTATAAATTAAATAAACAAAATTAAATGAAAAAATCATTACAATTTTAATGATCATAATGATTTTAAAGTTTTTAAAATATAAATTTGTCAGAAATACCCTACATATTATGCATTTACGCTTATTAATGTAAAGTTTTAAGGTTTCATTGAGAAATTTTATAAAACTAGTTTGTTTTTACATTTTGCAACATTATGAAGTTTGGAATTTATTTGAGACAATGAAATGATGAATGAATATGTTTCAAAATTATCAATTTTATTGTTGATATTTGAATATTTTCATCGTTTGTTCCAATTATTATTTAGGTAAACGGCAATAATTCGGTCCCATGCATATAATTTGCTTCTAAAAAAATTTACATTAAGTTACAAATCAAAATTAAATAGGTTTTTAAATTATTTTTTTACAATTAAGTTGATTTTCGAGTCCACAGCGCTTCCGATATAATTTTGAATTTATTATTTAGTTTTTGTGGAACATGAATAGTTCAATTTTTTCAGAGAATATTGTAATTTCACCTAAAATTTAAGAAAAAATATATTTTTTATTATTGTGGTTCTATGGTTTTTCTTCAGAGTTAGAAAAATGATTAAAAACATTTAAGACCGCTTTAGGTACATTCACTTAATACTCATTTTCTTGTTAGAGAAACTAAGTAACTAGCAACTATATAGAAACTATATAGAGAGAAACTAAGTATGTTAGCAAATTATTAGAAAATGCAATTTTAAAATATATACAAACATAATAATATATACAAATATAATAAAGTTGGGCCAAACCAATGGTTTTTATTGTAGCACTTTTCTCTTCAACAAGTGAAAATAATGCTTGTAATACAGTCTATGTACACCTCCCACACTATTAAAAATATTTTCATTCATAAACGAAACGATTGCATATTATATTTAGGATGAGCGATTTATGCAGTCTTTGAAATAAAGCAAAAATTAATATAAAGAGGGGTTAACATAATGCTCAATTTTAATGGTTAATTGCATGAGCTAAGAAAAATAAAGATACTTTTTAGTGTCATGGAATTTACCGTTGGTTTTTTCCGTTTATAGAAATTTAAAAAAGCTTGTGGTTTTTAAAATATAAGGCGTCAAAAATTCAAATTTTACAAATTTCAAGATGCGATAAGTTGAGAAGGGGTGGAGACGGGAAAAAATGTTCTTCTAACGAAATAAAATATTTATGAATATCTAAGAGCTGCTAAAATTTCAGACTCCTGTAAGGTACGATTTAGAAGAAAAATGGTATCAAAAATTTGCATGTTCGTATAAAATTTCAGCTTTCTATCTTCAAAGGTGTAGAAGTTCTGTAAACATGTCCATAATAATTTGTTGATTCGTGTCTATAATAGGATAATATTCTTTTCCATAATATTCTTCTCCATAAGTTTATATTATAGCTTGTTTACGGACTGAATTAGGTACACTAAAAAGATCAAAATAGAAACAAACTGAATAAAAAATTAAAAATTTTATCTATAAATTTGTTTAAACCGATCGAAACCAATGATGTAATAAAGGAAAATCAAAGTAAGGTGTGTTTTAGTCAGAGGTGTGAAAAATTGGTCGAAAATACAGCTGTTTACCTTATACAATAAACTTAGAAGCAGTTTTTCTAGTCCAGATTCTTAGATTTGTTTAATTTGAGTTGTTCCAACATTTTTTCTACAAAAATACATAATTCAAACTCCTTGTACAATACATGTCTTCTTTTTGGTATTAAAAATGTTTTGAAAATTGATTCCCGATGCAAATCTCTTAATATTGTTGTTATTGTTGAAAAAAGTTCAGTAAAACATTCCGAAAATTTTCATTCTTCTAGTTGTTATTTGCAGCTTTATGGTAAGAACTTATTCCATTAATTTTTTCTTAAATTCCTTCACATTAATTAGTGTAATTTTAGCTATTTTGTTATTAATTTTAAAATTTTGATTCAATTCTGATTATTTTTATAATATGTACAATATTTTTGATTGAAATTATAATTTTGACTTATGATGTTCATTCTGATTTTGAATTGAAAAGCAATTTTTAATTTTCATGAAAAAAAAAAAAATATCCTCATTAATATTTAAAAATAAAAATTTTCTTGAATATATTTATACTAAAATTGCGCGATTAAATTATAGATTTTGTTTATATTCAAGTCGGGTAGGGTTTAGTTTGGGGTGTGTAATGGGAATCAATATTAGGTTTAGTTTATGTGTTAGGTTAGATTAAGTTGTTGAAACGTTTTCCATGTATATTCCCTTGAAACCGCAATATTATTCCCAAGGCTAGGAACAGTGTCTTGTCCACCCTATGTCCGGATTTAGGTCTTAATCTTTAAGAATTTTAAAATTTTGCCTTTTAATATGAAATATGGGGACCTCAGTTCAAATCCAAATTTTACATTTTGAAAAAAAAATTTTTTTTTTGTATGCAATAATTTTTTTTTTTAATGAAATTTAATGAAATTTGGGTTTGCTATTTAAAGTTTCGGTTGTATTGTAGTGAATGAGTTCGAACCCAAATTTTGCCTACATTGTATGTAAACATAAAAATAAGAAAATAGGTGAAATATTTTTATTAAATCAAAATTATATTAACACTATTAACAGAAAAAAAGCAAGAATTAGTGTTTGCCTCTCTCTAGGGGCCCAGAAAAGCAAGAAATTACAGTACAAAGTTGTACTGTAATTTTCATCTTTAGTGTAAATTAAATAAACAAAATTAAATGAAAAAATCATTACAATTTTAATGATCATAATGATTTTAAAGTTTTTAAAATATAAATTTGTCAGAAATACCCTACATATTATGCATTTACGCTTATTAATGTAAAGTTTTAAGGTTTCATTGTGAAATTTTATAAAACTAGTTTGTTTTTACATTTTGCAACATTATGAAGTTTGGAATTTATTTGAGACAATGAAATGATGAATGAATATGTTTCAAAATTATCAATTTTATTGTTGATATTTGAATATTTTCATCGTTTGTTCCAATTATTATTTAGGTAAACGGCAATAATTCGGTCCCATGCATATAATTTGCTTCTAAAAAAATTTACATTAAGTTACAAATCAAAATTAAATAGGTTTTTAAATTATTTTTTTACAATTAAGTTGATTTTCGAGTCCACAGCGCTTCCGATATAATTTTGAATTTATTATTTAGTTTTTGTGGAGCATGAATAGTTCAATTTTTTCAGAGAATGTTGTAATTTCACCTAAAATTTAAGAAAAAATATATTTTTTATTATTGTGGTTCTATGGTTTTTCTTCAGAGTTAGAAAAATGATTAAAAACATTTAAGACCGCTTTAGGTACATTCACTTAATACTCATTTTCTTGTTAGAGAAACTAAGTAATTAGCAACTATATAGAAACTATATAGAGAGAAACTAAGTATGTTAGCAAATTATTAGAAAATGCAATTTTAAAATATATACAATAATAAAGTTGGGCCAAACCAATGGTTTTTATTGTAGCACTTTTCTCTTCAACAAGTGAAAATAATGCTTTTAAATACAGTCTATGTACACCTCCCACACTATTAAAAATATTTTCATTCATAAACGAAACGATTGCATATTATATTTATTATGAGCGATTTATGCAGTCTTTGAAATAAAGCAAAAATTAATATAAAGAGGGGTTAACATAATGCTCAATTTTAATGGTTAATTGCATGAGTAAAGAAAAATAAAGATACTTTTTAGTGTCATGGAATTTACCGTTGGTTTTTTGCGTTTATAGAAATTTAAAAAAGCTTGTGGTTTTTAAAATATAAGGCTCCAAAAATTCAAATTTTACAAATTTCAAGATGCGATAAGTTGAGAAGGGGTGGAGACGGGAAAAAATGTTCTTCTAACGAAATAAAATATTTATGAATATCTAAGAGCTGCTAAAATTTCAGACTCCTGTAAGGTACGATGTAGAAGAAAAATGGTATCAAAAATTTGCATGTTCGTATAAAATTTCAGCTTTCTATCTTCAAAGGTGTAGAAGTTCTGTAAACATGTCCATAATAATTTGTTGATTCGTGTCTATAATAGGATAATATTCTTTTCCATAATATTCTTCTCCATAAGTTTATATTATAGCTTGTTTACGGACTGAATTAGGTACACTAAAAAAATCAAAATAGAAACAAACTGAATAAAAAATTAAAAATTTTATCTAAAAATTTGTTTAAACCGATCGAAACCAATGATGTAATAAAGAAAAATCAAAGTAAGATGTGTTTTAGTAAGAGGTGTGAAAAATTGGTCGAAAATACAGCTGTTTACCTTATACAATAAACTTAGAAGCAGTTTTTCTAGTCCAGATTCTTAGATTTGTTTAATTTGAGTTGTTCCAACATTTTTTCTACAAAAATACATATTTCAAACTCCTAAGTATGTTAGCAAATTATTAGAAAATGCAATTTTAAAATATATACAATAATAAAGTTGGGCCAAACCAATGGTTTTTATTGTAGCACTTTTCTTCAACAAGTGAAAATAATGCTTTTAAATACAGTCTATGTACACCTCCCACACTATTAAAATTATTTTCATTCATAAACGAAACGATTGCATATTATATTTAGGATGAGCGATTTATGCAGTCTTTGAAATAAAGCAAAAATTAATATAAAGAGGGGTTAACATAATGCTCAATTTTAATGGTTAATTGCATGAGCTAAGAAAAATAAAGATACTTTTTAGTGTCATGGAATTTACCGTTGGTTTTTTGCGTTTATAGAAATTTAAAAAAGCTTGTGGTTTTTAAAATATAAGGCTCCAAAAATTCAAATTTTACAAATTTCAAGATGCGATAAGTTGAGAAGGGGTGGAGACGGGAAAAAATGTTCTTCTAACGAAATAAAATATTTATGAATATCTAAGAGCTGCTAAAATTTCAGACTCCTGTAAGGTACGATGTAGAAGAAAAATGCTATCAAAAATTTGCATGTTCGTATAAAATTTCAGCTTTCTATCTTCAAAGGTGTAGAAGTTCTGTAAACATGTCCATAATAATTTGTTGATTCGTGTCTATAATAGGATAATATTCTTTTCTATAATATTCTTCTCCATAAGTTTATATTATAGCTTGTTTACGGACTGAATTAGGTACACTAAAAAGATCAAAATAGAAACAAACTGAATAAAAAATTAAAAATTTTATCTAAAAATTTGTTTAAACCGATCGAAACCAATGATGTAATAAAGGAAAATCAAAGTAAGATGTGTTTTAGTAAGAGGTGTGAAAAATTGGTCGAAAATACAGCTGTTTACCTTATACAATAAACTTAGAAGCAGTTTTTCTAGTCCAGATTCTTAGATTTGTTTAATTTGAGTTGTTCCAACATTTTTTCTACAAAAATACATAATTCAAACTCCTTGTACAATACATGTCTTCTTTTTGGTATTAAAAATGTTTTGAAAATTGATTCCCGATGCAAATCTCTTAATATTGTTGTTATTGTTGAAAAAAGTTCAGTAAAACATTCCGAAAATTTTCATTCTTCTAGTTGTTATTTGCAGCTTTATGGTAAGAACTTATTCCATTAATTTTTTCTTAAATTCCTTCACATTAATTGGTGTAATTTTAGCTATTTTGTTATTAATTTTAAAATTTTGATTCAATTCTGATTATTTTTATAATATGTACAATATTTTTGATTGAAATTATAATTTTGACTTATGATGTTCATTCTGATTTTGAATTGAAAAGCAATTTTTAATTTTCATGAAAAAAAAAAAATATCCTCATTAATATTTAAAAATAAAAATTTTCTTGAATATATTTATACTAAAATTGCGCGATTAAATTATAGATTTTGTTTATATTCAAGTCGGGTAGGGTTTAGTTTGGGGTGTGTAATGGGAATCAATATTAGGTTTAGTTTATGTGTTAGGTTAGATTAAGTTGTTGAAACGTTTTCCATGTATATTCCCTTGAAACCGCAATATTATTCCCAAGGCTAGGAACAGTGTCTTGTCCACTCTATGTCCGGATTTAGGTCTTAATCTTTAAGAATTTTAAAATTTTGCCTTATAATATGAAATATGGGGACCTCAGTTCAAATCCAAATTTTACATTTTGAAAAAAAAATTTTTTTTTTGTATGCAATAATTTTTTTTTTTTAATGAAATTTAATGAAATTTGGGTTTGCTATTTAAAGTTTCGGTTGTATTGTAGTGAATGAGTTCGAACACAAATTTTGCCTACATTGTATTTAAACATAAAAATAAGAAAATAGGTGAAATATTTTTATTAAATCAAAATTATATTAACACTATTAACAGAAAAAAGCAAGAATTAGTGTTTTGCCTCTCTCTAGGGGCCCAGAAAAGCAAGAAATTACAGTACAAAGTTGTACTGTAATTTTCATCTTTAGTATAAATTAAATAAACAAAATTAAATGAAACGAGAAAAAAAAATAGAGTTGACCTTGTCAACTCTGTGATACCCGTACGAATTTGTTATCCTATGTGCGAATAACTAATGTGCCATAACTAACTATGGGGCAGACTATGACTTTAAGTTGCCGTATTACCATATTAATTTATGCAAAATTTCAGTACTATGTATTTTTCAAAATACTGGTTGTGCCAAACTACTATTGAAGTTGTATGGCAGCTACAAGAAAGAGCTAAGAGATTTTAGCGAATTTTATCAAGCACATCGGCCCTACTAATATATTCACTTGTGTGAAATTTCAATATCACAGCTTTTATAGTTTCTGAGACATAGCCAAATAACTTTTGAAGTTGTATGGCAGGTACCAGAAGGAGCCAAGTAATTTCAACGACTTTTATGAGACACATTGGCCCTACTAATATATTCGTTTGTGTGAAATTTCAATACCATAGTTTTAAGAGTTTCTGAAATATAGTCAAATAACTTTTGAAGTTGTATGGCAGGTACCAGAAGGAGCCAAGTAATTTCAACGACTTTTATGAAACCCATTGGCCCTACTAATATATTCGTTTGTGTGAAATTTCAATACCACAACTTATATAGTTTCTGAGATATAGCCAAATAAATTTTGAAGTTGTATGGCAGCTACCCGAACCGGTACCCCCGATCATGTCCAATTTAAATAGGGTTCTGGCACTTACTACAATAAATCATTTGTGAAAATTTGGTGAACTTAGCTCAATTAGTTTTTGAGTTATCGTTCGGACGGACGGACGGACGGACGGACGGTCGGACGGACGGACGGACGGACAGAAAAAGCTAAATCAACTCAGAATTTGACGCTGATCAAAAACATACACTTGAGTCTATATCTAACACCGTTATTTCTTAGCGTTACAAACGGTAAGGCAAATTTAGTATACCCTTCGAACATACGTTCGTACGGGTATAAAAATCATTACAATTTTAATGATCATAATGATTTTAAAGTTTTTATACCCGTACGAACGTATGTTCGAAGGGTATACTAAATTTGCCTTACCGTTTGTAACGCTAAGAAATAACGGTGTTAGATATAGACTCAAGTGTATGTTTTTGATCAGCGTCAAATTCTGAGTTGATTTAGCTTTGTCTGTCCGTCCGTCCGTCCGTCCGTCCGTCCGTCCGTCCGTCCGTCCGTCCGAACGATAACTCAAAAACTAATTGAGCTAAGTTCACCAAATTTTCACAAATGATTTATTGTAGTAAGTGCCAGAACCCTATTTAAATTGGACGTGATCGGGGTACCGGTTCGGGTAGCTGCCATACAACTTCAAAATTTATTTGGCTATATCTCAGAAACTATAAAAGTTGTGGTATTGAAATTTCACACAAACGAATATATTAATAGGGCCAATGTGTTTCATAAAAGTCGTTGAAATCACTTGGCTCCTTCTGGTACCTGCCATACAACTTCAAAAGTTATTTGACTATATTTCAGAAACTATTGAAGCTATGGTATTGAAATTTCACACAAGCGAATATATTAATAGGGCCAATGGGTCTCATAAAAGTCGTTGAAATTACTTGGCTCCTTCTGCTACCTGCCATACAACTTCAAAAGTTATTTGACTATATTTCAGAAAGTATTAAAGCTATGGTATTGAAATTTCACACGAACGAATATATTTGTAGGGCCAATGTGTCTCATAAAAGTCGTTGAAATTACTTGGCTCCTTCTGGTACCTGTCATACAACTTCAAAAGTTATTTGGCTATATCTCAGAAACTATAAAAGCTGTGATATTGAGATTTCACACAAGTGAATATATTAGTAGGGCCGATGTGCTTGATAAAATTCGCTGAAATTTCTTGGCTCTTTCTGGTAGCTGCCATACAACTTCAATAGTAGTTTGGCACAACCAGTATTTTGAAAAACACATAGTACTGAAATTTTGCATAAATTAATATAGTAAGAACTGAACTAGTATGGTAATATGGACTAAAAGTCATAGTCTGCCCCATAGTTAGTTATGGCACATTAGTTATTCGCACATAGGACAACAAATTCGTACGGGTATCACAGAGTTGACAAAGTCAACTCTACTTCTTTTCTCGTTAAAATATAAATTTGTCAGAAATACCCTACATATTATGCATTTACGCTTATTAATGTAAAGTTTTAAGGTTTCATTGAGAAATTTTATAAAACTAGTTTGTTTTTACATTTTGCAACATTATGAAGTTTGGAATTTATTTGAGACAATGAAATGATGAATGAATATGTTTCAAAATTATCAATTTTATTGTTGATATTTGAATATTTTCATCGTTTGTTCCAATTATATTTAGGTGAACGGCAATAATTCGGTCCCATGCATATAATTTGCTTCTAAAAAAATTTACATTAAGTTACAAATCAAAATTAAATAGGTTTTTAAATTATTTTTTTACAATTAAGTTGATTTTCGAGTCCACAGCGCTTCCGATATAATTTTGAATTTATTATTTAGTTTTTGTGGAGCATGAATAGTTCAATTTTTTCAGAGAATGTTGTAATTTCACCTAAAATTTAAGAAAAAATATATTTTTTATTATTGTGGTTCTATGGTTTTTCTTCAGAGTTAGAAAAATGATTAAAAACATTTAAGACCGCTTTAGGTACATTCACTTAATACTCATTTTCTTGTTATTCCTTTTTTGAGGAAATAGTTTTATATAGAGAGAAACTAAGTATGTTAGCAAATTATTAGAAAATGCAATTTTAAATAATATATACAATAATAAAGTTGGGCCAAACCAATGGTTTTTATTGTAGCACTTTTCTCTTCAACAAGTGAAAATACTGCTTTTAAATACAGTCTATGTACACCTCCCACACTATTAAAATTATTTTCATTCATAAACGAAACGATTGCATATTATATTTAGGATGAGCGATTTATGCAGTCTTTGAAATAAAGCAAAAATTAATATAAAGAGGGGTTAACATAATGCTCAATTTTAAGGGTTAATTGCATGAGCTAAGAAAAATAAAGATACTTTTTAGTGTCATGGAATTTACCGTTAGTTTTTTGTGTTTATAGAAATTTAAAAAAGCTTGTTGTTTTTAAAATATAAGGCGTCAAAAATTCAAATTTTACAAATTTCAAGATGCGATAACTTGAGAAAGGGTGGAGATGGGAAAAAATGTTCTTCTAACGAAATAAAATATTTATAAATATCTAAGAGCTGCTAAAATTTCACACTCCTGTAAGGTACGACGTAGAAGAAAAATGGTATCAAAAATTTGGGAAAAACGGATTTTAGATAACGGTAAATTTTAACGGCCATTTCAGAAATGTTATGCAGCAATAGAGGAAGCCAGCCACTATTTTTCTGCTTTTACAAAATTTGAAAAATGATTATGGTTTCACGGCAATAAATAGTTAAAAAATGGCATCTTTAGGGTTTTAGGGGGGTATAACTTCTAGGGAGGGAGAAATAGGTAAAAATTTCCTTCTACAGAAATAAGATTCTAGTAAAGATCCATGTTCGTATAAAATTTCAGCTTTCTATCTTCAAAGGTGTAGAAGTTTTGTAAACATGTCCATAATAATTTGTTGATTCGTGTCTATAATAGGATAATTCCCAATGCAAATCTCTTAATATTGTTGTTATTGTTGAAAAAAGTTCAGTAAAACATTCCGAAAATTTTCATTCTTCTAGTTGTTATTTGTTATGAAACTATTGTTGTTGATGTTGACGACCGACCTGGCAGAGCATGTCATCCGCCACTGGTTGGGGCATCGGCCACCCGCTACTCCAGTGTGCATCTGGCTGTGTCCCGGAGCTTCAGCCTGGGGTGGGTTAAATAGAAGTAGCCGGTTACCACCAATGGCTACGTAGCATAAACAGAAAAAAAAAATTATGCACACGTCGAAAAAAAAATAAAAAAATATTAATGCGATTGCAAAAAAAATAGTGAGGTTGGATTCAACTGGAACACCTTGTAGCGAACCAGAACGTGAAGCGTTGTGATAGGGTGCACCACACTGTACACCACTGTGCTGACAGGGTGACGAATCACCACTGTCCCGAGCCCTACCCTTCCATGAGCCTCAGATGTTGTTGAGACTCCCAATATGCTCGAAAAACCCCTAAATTTTGGACACCCTAAGGTAGAGCGGAACTACGATTCCATCAACATTTTAATATTAGGTAGGAATTTTATATTTATGAATAAAATCCATATATTTAGATACTATACCAAAAGGCTATAGAAAGAAAAAATATCAATTTACGGTCGGAATATTTAGACATTTAAAATAAAAAAAATCAATTTACCATAGCTAAAACGTGTAAAATTAGATATCGTCAAAAAAAAACATTTGTCGTCAAGAAAAAAATTTTACTTGTCATATGTATTTGTTTTTTTATAATTCATCAATACAAAAAAAAAGACTAATTTACAAAAAAAAAATTTCGAATCTCTTTTACAATAGAATCTTTTTTTTTTTTTATAATGATACATAGTTGAAAATTTAAAAAAAATTCCTTATAATATTAAAAATTAAACAAAAAAAAATTGAATAAAACATTGCCTTTTTTCCTTAATCTTAGAAAAATCGTATTAAAATTTTATTTGACAATTAATCCAAAAAAAAAACGTATAGTAAAGATTTTGTGAACTACTTTCAATTTTAATATGACAATATAAGTATTTAAATAGTCTGGTTAGAAAAAAAAAGCAATGTTTTGTATAAATTTTACCATTATAAAATAATTTTTCTTAAATATAAATTTAATATAATTATAAATTTTCTTTTTTTCTTCTTGTTAAAAAAAAATTCTCCTTTTGTTTGTTACAAGTCTAATAGCAATATTTATTGAATTAATGCATTTTTTCCTTTCTTAGTATACATTAAATTATTTCATATATATATATTAATTTCTAAATTCAAATTCTATATGTTAATTTAATGGTACCATAAAAAAAAATAATTATGGACTGGGCCCAGTACTCACGTGCTCGGTGGTTCTTCGGGACTCCATACACGGGGGGTGGTTCCTTCCATCATACATATATATTTTTTCTTTTTCTCTCGTTTTTATGTAAAATTTTAATTTTATTTATTAAATATATTTTTCTTTTTCAATAAAAAAAAATAAAGCTCTTTTTATGACTATTAACCAACATGAAATTAGTGTTTTTTCTTTTCACAGTTTATAATTAAATGTTTAAAAAAAAATTTTCTAAGAGAGCTATGCAAATAAAAATCCTTTTAAATATGTAAGTTTATATACATTTCCACTTGTTTTAATTTCGTCTCATTATATAAATTTTTTTTCTTTATTTTTACTTATTTAAATTAATTTACGTATTAGCAATTACATAATATTATTCAATCATTTCTTTCCATATATATATTATTTTATATGTTAATTAATTACAAAATTTTCAAAAATTATAAAAAAAATTAAAAAAAACTAAAAGTAATTAAAGGCGTATTTTTGCCTTATTTTTTTTTTCATTTTTTTTTTGTATTGTAGTCTATTTTATTCTTAGTAATTTAGAAAGAGATACGAAAATCTTTCAATTATACATTTAAATTCTTAAAAAAAATTCGGTAAGTTTCATTATACTATAATAATTATAACTTTTATTACACCGCAAACCTTTGATTATAATTTGTTTATTAAAAAGTTATATTAAACAAATAAGCAAACGAAAAGTTAATTATATATGTATATTTTTTTTTCTTTTTATGCTTTATTAAAGCTTATTTAATTTAATACTAATTAAATCCATGACATTACCAATGATTTTGAACTTAAAGTAGCACTTAAAATTTGAAAACTTTTACAAAAGAAGATCAAATACTGATTAATACTTAAAACCGAAATTCAATATGTTAATATTTGATCTTTTCTTTTTCTAATATTTCGAATTTTTGTTATAACAAAGTTAAATTACACTATAGATTAAAATGAAATGAAAAAACGATTTCCCGGAACAATTTTTAAAAATGACAACTATTTTTGTATTATATAATGATTATTAAAATGATTTTTTTGAAGACCACTTAGTCGATGTTATTTAAGAAAAAAATACAACCCGTAGGGTATCTATCCTTTTATATCAAATAATAAAAAAAAACAGTATAAATTCATGTTAGAGTTTTCAAAATACTTTTTTTTTTCAAAATTCCCACTAATATTTTATTTAAATTTTCTAAAAGTATTTAAGTAACTGTTTTTTTTTCTTTTTATAAAAAAAATTATTTAATACACGAACTGAACAAATACAGGAGATCGACCGCTTTTCAACTCCACTCACTTTTATTAATTCAACCTTTTTGATTAAACTCTAATTATGAACTGCCAAAAATTTTCTGACCTATTTTTCAAACCAATTCAACATCAAGAAAAGAAAAAAATTCCACTACTCATACATACATAAAAACTCCAAAATTCCTAACGGTAAGATCGTATGATATTTTACTGGAAATTTCGATTCCGAAGAAAAAAAAAAATATTCCTAATAGAAATAGACCAACAACAATAAATCAGATCATGACACAAAAAAAAATTTGCATGATATGACATTTAACCCTAAACAGGATTCTTCCTAATATTTAATACAATTTGTTCCTATATAACACCAACATGGTCATGCACACACCTATAATTCGCATTAGAATAGTATATACCATATAAGGGTTAGCAAACAATTAGAATATTTCAAATCGAAATGAAAAAAAACTACAACAACAATTTGCATTATGCGTATGAGAAGAGAATAGAACGAAAAAGAACAATAAAAAAAATTACAAATACTAATAAGGTACAAGTATACTTATGCGTAAACATGCAAATCATGCGATGTACGACTGTACTTATTTTTTTTTTCTCTGCTATGAATAGGTATGTTTGTGAATAATAATGTGTATACATATACATAGGTTATATGCACGCATGCAAAATTATTATGTTAAAGCAAAAAAAAAGTAATTCTTATAGAAAAAGAGGTATAAAATCTGACCACTGTTTTAAGTTGTATTATTGAAATAATTATTAGGGATGGGAATTTTAAATTGCGTTATTGCTACCTAGAATAGAGCAATTTATGTAAAATTAAAACCTATATGCATGTATGAAAAATTTCCTCTTATCTTGAAGTTAAATTTTTCCCATAAAAAAATTAGTTTTGCGAAGAAAAAAAAAATGTTAATTGCTTATACCTAGCCCATAACAAGGCAAATTACACGACACGGTTGTGTAAGTTGAAAAAGGGATAGGACTAAAAAATGTGATGAGTATGTAAAACAACCCAAAGAAAAAAATTAAAAGAAAGACTAGAAAATTATAATAAGGAATATAAATAAAAAAAATTTACAAGCAGTTGTTTTTTTTTTTCTTTCTTTTCCTTAACAACAAAAAAAAATTGAAAGTAATTAGGGCACGAAATGCAGAAACACATTTCCACCACTGTCAATATAACTTAAAGGCTTCAAGCAGCCGAACTTTTTATATCTTTCGCATGGTACGTAGCTATCCTACCAGTCCCTTCATCCTGCAGCTCGTACATGCAATTCCCTCGCATCGCCAGAACCTTAGCCTTAATAAAGGCTGGTGCAAATTTAGCGCAATACTTCTTACTCGCGTCGCTCAGAACAAAGTTACGCCGAAAGACCATGTCTCCAACCGCAAAGTTTGGCAACCTGGACCGCAAATTGTAACGCTTAGCCGAACGCTCGAAGGCGGCATTTATATTCTCCAAGATTTCAGTCCGAATTAATTGCAGCCTATCTACAGTACTGAGCTCAACATCCTCGCCTCTCAGCACTTCCAATTTGCGCAGCAATTCGTAATCCTTCGCGTGGTTTGCCATGTGCAGACCAAATAATGCGTGGTAAGGTGAAAATCCTATGGTTTGATGGTAAGAACTTCTCAGCGCCTCAGCTATATCGGAGATGTTTTTGTCCCAATTTCTTTGATCTTTGTTCAAGTACGATCGAATCCCAGCTATCACTGATCGGTTGACTCTCTCGCTTGCGTTCGCTTGCGGACTGTACAAGGCAGTAGTAATGTGACGAATGCCTCGCTCGGCCATACAATTCGCGAACTGCTTCGACTTAAACTGTTTTCCATTATCCGACAAGATAATTTCCGGAGTACCAAACACAGAGAAAATATTTTCCCTAAGGTAGCTACAAATTACAGAAGAATCGAATCGTTTAATAGGTTTCAAAAATGGAAATTTAGACAAATGATCGAGAACAATAATTAGGCCTATATTACCAGATTTAGATCGAGGGTAAGGACCAAGTAAATCGATATAGAGTTTCTGGAATGGACGCTGAACCAAAAATTGAGAAGACATAGGTGGGCGTAATGGAATATTCGCTGGTTTGCTTTGCTGACAGATATCACATTTCGTGATAAACTCCTTTACATCGCTCGTCATTGACGGCCAAAAGAAATATGTTCGTAATCTCTGCAGCGTTTTTGCAATGCCTCCATGACACTTATTCGGCGGTATGTGCGCATTACTAATAGTTTCGGTAATCAATTCCTCAGGAATCCAAAGTTTCCAATTATATGATTCGCGGAGCTGATCGCCATCGGCATGTTCTGTACGTTTGTAAATTTTATCATCCATAACTTGAAGATCAGGAAGCCGACTACCGTTGTCGAGAATGTATTGCTTAAGTTTTACGTATTTTGGAGATTTGAAAGCATTGGCCCTCAAGTCTACCATTGGAGCCAAGTCAATTTGCGATATTTCATCACAATCCTGCCTTGAAAGTGCATCTGGTACGACGTTCTGTGATCCCCGGCGGTGTTCAATTTTAAATCTGAAACCCTGAAGTTTGAGCAACCACCTCGCCAATCTGCCACTCAAGTCGGTTTGACGCATCAGCCATTGCAAACTCGCATGATCCGTGATAATAGTGAAATCTTGCCCCTCCACGTACGCTCTGAACTTCTTTACGCTTAAGACAGCAGCCAAACACTCCAGTTCCGTAACGCTATAATTTCTCTGGGCACTATTCAATTTCTGGGAAAAATATGCGACGGGAACCTCAATATTTTCGTCATTTAACTGGGCTAAGACCGCGCCTACTCCTGACTGACTCGCATCACATTGGATCAGAAAGGGTTTAGAGTAATCCGGGTTTGCTAAAACAGGAGCAGACGACAGGAGATTTTTCAAAGTGTCGAAGGTACTCTGCGCCTCACTATTCCACTCGAATACCCTAGACTTTTTAAGCAAGTTAGTTAAAGGAGCGGTCACTGACGCAAAATTCGGCACAAATCTGCGGTACCAGCCAGCCATGCCCAAGAAACGACGAAGTTGCTTAACTGTTTTCGGCGATGGATAATCGGCAATCGGCGAAACCTTATCCGGATCGGTGCGTAACGTACCCCTACCGACAATGTAACCCAGATACTTAACTTCGGACAGACAAAACTTACTTTTTTCGACATTTATTGTTAAACCGGCAAGCCTTAACCGACGCGCTACCTCTACCAGCGTCTCCATATGCGAATCGAAAGTTTCAGAAATAATCAGAAGATCATCCAATTAGACAAACACGCTTTCACGGAGCTGCGGCGGTATAACGCGGTCCATCAATCTACATAATGCCTGCGGCGCTTTACACAACCCGAAAGGCATGACGCAATATCTATACAAAGGTCGATTAGGAACAGTAAAACAGGTTAAATCACGAGAATTTTCTTCCAACGGAATTTGCCAGAAAGCCTTACGTAAATCCAAAGAACTTATGAACTCAGCACGCGGCAAACGACTTAATATACCCTCAATATGCGGAAGCGGATACGCGTCCTTAATTGTTAGACTATTTACTTTTCGTGAATCCAAACATAAACGTGCTTTATCCGATTTACGAACCAAAACTACCGGACTCGACCACGGGCTATTCCGCGCCTCTTCGATCACGCCTAATTGCAACATTTCGTCAACTTCACGATGCACGAGCTTTTCCACTGCAGGTGAGATCGGAAAATACCTTTGCTTAATAGGACGGGAACCGGGTTCAAGTTCAATTTTATGTTCCATTAAAGACGTTTTCAATAAGCCCTCAATATTATACGATGGGAACAAGCCCTTCACAGCTTCCAAGCGGCGTCGTTGGACAAAAGAAAGAGTATGCATATTTGGATCAATCTCCGAAGAAGCTGACACGGGATTATCAATTTGTGAAATGAGATGGGGTGCAAGTTGAAATTTAGACCAAAAATCGATACCTAAAATCAAATTTTGGGTTAAACTAGGGACAATATAAAATTCAATTAGTTCAGACTTTTCCTTAAAAGTTACTGAAAGTTTAAAAGTACCAAATACTATCTGCTCACGTCCATCGGCGGTTCTAACGGAAGTTTCACGAGCGACGAAGCTGTCATTATTACGAATCTCTTTTGCAAGATCGCCCCCTATACACGAAACTTGTGCGCCAGAATCTAAGAGACCTAAATAAGTTTTATTCAATATCCTCACCTCAGCGTAAGGTCGCATGTCAGATTTGTTACGAGTCAAAGCACATATAGACGAGCAAATATTTTTACGAAAAGATATGACCTTATTCCAAAAATTACGAATTCGGACGGACGAACGTTTGAAATTATGAGTAAAATGGATTTCGTTTAGATATTTAAAAATTTCAGCCCTTTTCTTTTCATACGATTTCAATCTTTCTTCATACGGAATAATAGGTTTTAAAATAGGTTTATAAGAAGAAATACTTGGCAAAATCAAGGACGAAGGATCGGGGACTGGTATCGGTGGTTCCAATTCGGCCGAGGGTATTATTTTGTCCCCTCGGGAGCTCGCAAGTTTCCCGGCCTACACTTCGGACAATTAGGTTTATACACGTTAGGAAGACCGCATCCGTAACAAAATATCTTCCTATCGGCCAAGCAATCGTGATAGCCATGCCCCTCCAATCGACAGTTCCAACATACCAATTTGGATCCAGAGTCCCTCAAAGCCTCAACAGTAGGCTGCAAGACCGGTATCGAAACGTCACCGCCAATGTCGTTCCCCTCAACCTCGCTAATATGTCTCCCACTAGGATTGGGTTGCGACCTCGAATGGCTAAACGCGACAGAAGTAGAACCAGCAATCTCCTTCAAAAGTTTCTCCCCCTTCAGACAAGACGAACGAAGTTGGGCTAAGGTATGGATGGGTACGTATAACAATTGTTGACGAACACGCGGCCTAAGACCACGACGCAATATCTCAACTAGCTCAGATTCCGGCAAAGGGTCCTGCAAGTTCTCAGAGATTTTGAGAACTGCATCGCGATAATCATCAAAATATTCGGACGCACCTTGCTTCCGAGCACGCATTGCTTCTCTCAGATCCGCATCGGAATAACACCCCCCATAATGTGTACGCAGAGCTTGACAAAGACTGGGCCACGTAACACGCGCGACAGTACGACGATAACGCCAGTACCAATCCTTAGCGCCTCCAGCGAATAAAATCTGAGCGTGTTCACACAACGCGTTAAAATTACCACCGAGAGTATCGACCACTTGGCTTTCAACACGGTAAATAAAATTTTCTACTGAAAGTCGCGCGGTTCCCTCAAATTTAATATCCCAACCAGAAATAAGTCCTGAAATCTTGCTACTACCTGAAGATAGAGTACTATCGCTAGGCCGAAAATCGCCAAAACGCGAAAAACTTGTGTTTCCACCACGGTCATTAGTGTGAAACGTTGGACCCTCACGCGGCCAATCAATGTCTTGAGGATTAACCTGTGGAACTGGCACCTCCCGACTCGAAGTTTCTAAATCACGAAGTCGAGCGGTGATGTCGCGTAACTGGGACGCCAAATTATCCTGAATAATTTGCGAAATACGCGCCTCCAGGCCTTCCAAATTTTCGGTCAACGTGGCCTGACGTGCCGTTACAACAGCAGATACAAGGTTCCTAATTCGGCTATCGTCATCTACAGCAGGAGCACCACCTGACGGGCCAGCATCCGCACTCGTTCCAGGTACAGATTCCGAATGACTCGCGCCAGGGTTACCATTAGACACATCAACTAGCTAGAGCCGAACAATCCTTACTGTTACACACTGCCCTACATTGCGGACAAGTAGAGTTACGCTTGAGCCACGTCAGCAAACAGTTACGATGGTACGCGTGGTTGCACGCGGTTTTCAGAGCACCCGAGTTCAACTCAATGCTTTCGCGGCAGATCGTGCACGAGCCAGCATAAGTTGGCATATTATCACCACTGTGGCGAAGCGGCATGATTACACCAATGAACGTTTAGAGAAAAGAAAAGGAAAAACCCACTAAATAAAAATAAAACCAAGAATACGTATTATACTTAGGGTCGCAAAGCTGAACCCAAAAACTAAGGCTTAACTTTTAAGTCTAATTTACTTAAATAATATAACAAAGGGAAATATGGGAAAGTATTGCAAGTCGTATAATACCCCCAAGTTACACCTGAAAAAAAAAAAATTTATATATTCAGGTTCCCAATTCGGAACCAAAAAAAAATTAAATTTATAATTCAAAATTTCCTTCTACTAAGGAAGAAATATTACAGTATTCAAACAAAAACTAGAAATAAATTCAATAAATTTAAATATGAATTCAACCAAATGAATCAATTCAACTTTCAATAATTCAATTAATAATAATTACTATTAATAATGAAGTAATATTATATATAAGGTAATAATATATTGATATGCACTCCTTAAGAAAAAAAATTATACAGAGTGTCTCAAAAATAATCTAGGTAAATTCAATAATCCTGGATAAAAACCCAGGCAATTAAAGTAGTTCAAATAATAATAATACAATTAATAATAATTAATAATAACAAACAATAATATATATGAAGCAATACCAGATTTGTATTCACTTCTCAAAAAAAATCAATAACAATTCAAAAAGAAATTATACAGGGTGCTTCAGAAATAATTTCAACTTCAAAAGCAGTTGACAAAAAAAAATTATACCGGGCAACACCAAGTATCGGTTGCACGAAGTACAAATCAAACTAAGTAAATAAAGGTAAAGGTAAGTAAGCGTATACAACAATAGGGTGTACACGCGCAAGGTAACAAAATTCAATTTGAATCTGACGATACAAAGGAAAGATTATCAGATCCAATCAAGATAATATAAAGAACAAAAAAAAATAATCTGAAAATACAAAGGAAAGATTGCCAGAAAAAGATATAATCAAGATGATATGAAAAAAAAAGATAAAAAGATAAAATTGTTTAATAAATATTTGCATTCCCAATATGGGTGTCCTAATTTTCAAGGATTTCAAAAAAGCATTCGTACAAACATGCACAATGAATGACAATGCAGAGACACACACTACTTAACAACATTCCACAAAATTGAGTTCACAGCGGTTCACAACCAAATTGCACTCGCGACACGAACTGCAAATACGTGCCGGCCCGCGGTCTGCCAGAACAGCATATAGCCAGATCTGCAACAGTAATTCCAGCTAAAGCAAACACGTACTCCAGAACGAGTAACGAAGTACACTATCCAATTCGAAAACATTTGTAGAAAACTTCAATTCTAGCTAAAATAAATCTATCACGATCCTGGTCTGTAAAATCTGCATATAGCTAATTTTCAACAGTAATTCCTAGTAATCAAAATAGAAATATCCGAATCGACTCTACAAAAAGAAACCTAAAAAAAAATTTTAACACAGGGTGTTCATGTTCTTTGCGCGGCCTGCCAGAACAGCATATAGCCAGATCTGCAACAGTAATTCCAGCTACAAGTAAATGAACAAAAAAAAATCACATTTCAAAAAGAATACAAGACAAGGTGTTCAAGCCAAAAAAAAATAATACGCAATCACGGGACAAAAAAATTATTTTTGGATGCCCCCCCTGAGTCCTCGCGGTGTTGTTGGAAGCCTCAGTTTCGGGGGCCCCACGTTGGGCGCCATTTTCTGTTATGAAACTATTGTTGTTGATGTTGACGACCGACCTGGCAGAGCATGTCATCCGCCACTGGTTGGGGCATCGGCCACCCGCTACTCCAGTGTGCATCTGGCTGTGTCCCGGAGCTTCAGCCTGGGGTGGGTTAAATAGAAGTAGCCGGTTACCACCAATGGCTACGTAGCATAAACAGAAAAAAAAAATTATGCACACGTCGAAAAAAAAATAAAAAAATATTAATGCGATTGCAAAAAAAATAGTGAGGTTGGATTCAACTGGAACACCTTGTAGCGAACCAGAACGTGAAGCGTTGTGATAGGGTGCACCACACTGTACACCACTGTGCTGACAGGGTGACGAATCACCACTGTCCCGAGCCCTACCCTTCCATGAGCCTCAGATGTTGTTGAGACTCCCAATATGCTCGAAAAACCCCTAAATTTTGGACACCCTAAGGTAGAGCGGAACTACGATTCCATCAACATTTTAATATTAGGTAGGAATTTTATATTTATGAATAAAATCCATATATTTAGATACTATACCAAAAGGCTATAGAAAGAAAAAATATCAATTTACGGTCGGAATATTTAGACATTTAAAATAAAAAAAATCAATTTACCATAGCTAAAACGTGTAAAATTAGATATCGTCAAAAAAAAACATTTGTCGTCAAGAAAAAAATTTTACTTGTCATATGTATTTGTTTTTTTATAATTCATCAATACAAAAAAAAAGACTAATTTACAAAAAAAAAATTTCGAATCTCTTTTACAATAGAATCTTTTTTTTTTTATATAATGATACATAGCTGAAAATTTAAAAAAAATTCCTTATAATATTAAAAATTAAACAAAAAAAAATTGAATAAAACATTGCCTTTTTTCCTTAATCTTAGAAAAATCGTATTAAAATTTTATTTGACAATTAATCCAAAAAAAAAAACGTATAGTAAAGATTTTGTGAACTACTTTCAATTTTAATATGACAATATAAGTATTTAAATAGTCTGGTTAGAAAAAAAAAGCAATGTTTTGTATAAATTTTACCATTATAAAATAATTTTTCTTAAATATAAATTTAATATAATTATAAATTTTCTTTTTTTCTTCTTGTTAAAAAAAAATTCTCCTTTTGTTTGTTACAAGTCTAATAGCAATATTTATTGAATTAATGCATTTTTTCCTTTCTTAGTATACATTAAATTATTTCATATATATATATTAATTTCTAAATTCAAATTCTATATGTTAATTTAATGGTACCATAAAAAAAAATAATTATGGACTGGGCCCAGTACTCACGTGCTCGGTGGTTCTTCGGGACTCCATACACGGGGGGTGGTTCCTTCCATCATACATATATATTTTTTCTTTTTCTCTCGTTTTTATGTAAAATTTTAATTTTATTTATTAAATATATTTTTCTTTTTCAATAAAAAAAAATAAAGCTCTTTTTATGACTATTAACCAACATGAAATTAGTGTTTTTTCTTTTCACAGTTTATAATTAAATGTTTAAAAAAAAATTTTCTAAGAGAGCTATGCAAATAAAAATCCTTTTAAATATGTAAGTTTATATACATTTCCACTTGTTTTAATTTCGTCTCATTATATAAATTTTTTTTCTTTATTTTTACTTATTTAAATTAATTTACGTATTAGCAATTACATAATATTATTCAATCATTTCTTTCCATATATATATTATTTTATATGTTAATTAATTACAAAATTTTCAAAAATTATAAAAAAAATTAAAAAAAACTAAAAGTAATTAAAGGCGTATTTTTGCCTTATTTTTTTTTTTCATTTTTTTTTTGTATTGTAGTCTATTTTATTCTTAGTAATTTAGAAAGAGATACGAAAATCTTTCAATTATACATTTAAATTCTTAAAAAAAATTCGGTAAGTTTCATTATACTATAATAATTATAACTTTTATTACACCGCAAACCTTTGATTATAATTTGTTTATTAAAAAGTTATATTAAACAAATAAGCAAACGAAAAGTTAATTATATATGTATATTTTTTTTTCTTTTTATGCTTTATTAAAGCTTATTTAATTTAATACTAATTAAATCCATGACATTACCAATGATTTTGAACTTAAAGTAGCACTTAAAATTTGAAAACTTTTACAAAAGAAGATCAAATACTGATTAATACTTAAAACCGAAATTCAATATGTTAATATTTGATCTTTTCTTTTTCTAATATTTCGAATTTTTGTTATAACAAAGTTAAATTACACTATAGATTAAAATGAAATGAAAAAACGATTTCCCGGAACAATTTTTAAAAATGACAACTATTTTTGTATTATATAATGATTATTAAAATGATTTTTTTGAAGACCACTTAGTCGATGTTATTTAAGAAAAAAATACAACCCGTAGGGTATCTATCCTTTTATATCAAATAATAAAAAAAAACAGTATAAATTCATGTTAGAGTTTTCAAAATACTTTTTTTTTTTCAAAATTCCCACTAATATTTTATTTAAATTTTCTAAAAGTATTTAAGTAACTGTTTTTTTTTCTTTTTATAAAAAAAATTATTTAATACACGAACTGAACAAATACAGGAGATCGACCGCTTTTCAACTCCACTCACTTTTATTAATTCAACCTTTTTGATTAAACTCTAATTATGAACTGCCAAAAATTTTCTGACCTATTTTTCAAACCAATTCAACATCAAGAAAAGAAAAAAATTCCACTACTCATACATACATAAAAACTCCAAAATTCCTAACGGTAAGATCGTATGATATTTTACTGGAAATTTCGATTCCGAAGAAAAAAAAAAATATTCCTAATAGAAATAGACCAACAACAATAAATCAGATCATGACACAAAAAAAAAATTTGCATGATATGACATTTAACCCTAAACAGGATTCTTCCTAATATTTAATACAATTTGTTCCTATATAACACCAACATGGTCATGCACACACCTATAATTCGCATTAGAATAGTATATACCATATAAGGGTTAGCAAACAATTAGAATATTTCAAATCGAAATGAAAAAAAACTACAACAACAATTTGCATTATGCGTATGAGAAGAGAATAGAACGAAAAAGAACAATAAAAAAAATTACAAATACTAATAAGGTACAAGTATACTTATGCGTAAACATGCAAATCATGCGATGTACGACTGTACTTATTTTTTTTTTCTCTGCTATGAATAGGTATGTTTGTGAATAATAATGTGTATACATATACATAGGTTATATGCACGCATGCAAAATTATTATGTTAAAGCAAAAAAAAAGTAATTCTTATAGAAAAAGAGGTATAAAATCTGACCACTGTTTTAAGTTGTATTATTGAAATAATTATTAGGGATGGGAATTTTAAATTGCGTTATTGCTACCTAGAATAGAGCAATTTATGTAAAATTAAAACCTATATGCATGTATGAAAAATTTCCTCTTATCTTGAAGTTAAATTTTTCCCATAAAAAAATTAGTTTTGCGAAGAAAAAAAAAATGTTAATTGCTTATACCTAGCCCATAACATATTTGCAGCTTTATGGTAAGAACTTATTCCATTAATTTTTTCTTAAATTCCTTCACATTAATTAGTGTAATTTTAGCTATTTTGTTATTAATTTTAAAATTTTGATTCAATTCTGATTATTTTTATAATATGTACAATATTTTTGATTGAAATTATAATTTTGACTTATGATGTTCATTCTGATTTTGAATTGAAAAGCAATTTTTAATTTTCATGAAAAAAAAAAAAATATCCTCATTAATATTTAAAAATAAAAATTTTCTTGAATATATTTATACTAAAATTGCGCGATTAAATTATAGATTTTGTTTATATTCAAGTCGGGTAGGGTTTAGTTTGGGGTGTGTAATGGGAATTAATATTAGGTTTAGTTTATGTGTTAGGTTAGATTAAGTTGTTGAAACGTTTTCCATGTATATTCCCTTGAAACCGCAATATTATTCCCAAGGCTAGGAACAGTGTCTTGTCCACTCTATGTCCGGATTTAGGTCTTAATCTTTAAGAATTTTAAAATTTTGCCTTTTAATATGAAATATGCGGACCTCAGTTCAAATCCAAATATTACATTTTGAAAAAAAAAATTTTTTTTTGTATGCAATAATTTTTTTTTTTTTAATGAAATTTAATGAAATTTGGGTTTGCTATTTAAAGTTTCGGTTGTATTGTAGTGAATGAGTTCGAACACAAATTTTGCCTACATTGTATTTAAACATAAAAATAAGAAAATAGGTGAAATATTTTTATTAAATCAAAATTATATTAACACTATTAACAGAAAAAAGCAAGAATTAGGGTTTTGCCTCTCTCTAGGGGCCCAGAAAAGCAAGAAATTACAGTACAAAGTTGTACTGTAATTTTCATCTTTAGTATAAATTAAATAAACAAAATTAAATGAAAAAATCATTACAATTTTAATGATCATAATGATTTTAAAGTTTTTAAAATATAAATTTGTCAGAAATACCCTACATATTATGCATTTACGCTTATTAATGTAAAGTTTTAAGGTTTCATTGAGAAATTTTATAAAACTAGTTTGTTTTTACATTTTGCAACATTATGAAGTTTGGAATTTATTTGAGACAATGAAATGATGAATGAATATGTTTCAAAATTATCAATTTTATTGTTGATATTTGAATATTTTCATCGTTTGTTCCAATTATATTTAGGTAAACGGCAATAATTCGGTCCCATGCATATAATTTTCTTCTAAAAAAATTTACATTAAGTTACAAATCAAAATTAAATAGGTTTTTAAATTATTTTTTTACAATTAAGTTGATTTTCGAGTCCACAGCGCTTCCGATATAATTTTGAATTTATTATTTAGTTTTTGTGGAGCATGAATAGTTCAATTTTTTCAGAGAATGTTGTAATTTCACCTAAAATTTAAGAAAAAATATATTTTTTATTATTGTGGTTCTATGGTTTTTCTTCAGAGTTAGAAAAATGATTAAAAACATTTAAGACCGCTTTAGGTACATTCACTTAATACTCATTTTCTTGTTATTCCTTTTTTGAGGAAATAGTTTTATATAGAGAGAAACTAAGTATGTTGGCAAATTATTAGAAAATGCAATTTTAAAATATATACAATAATAAAGTTGGGCCAAACCAATACCAATGGTTTTTATTGTAGCACTTTTCTCTTCAACAAGTGAAAATACTGCTTTTAAATACAGTCTATGTACACCTCCCACACTATTAAAATTATTTTCATTCATAAACGAAACGATTGCATATTATATTTAGGATGAGCGATTTATGCAGTCTTTGAAATAAAGCAAAAATTAATATAAAGAGGGGTTAACATAATGCTCAATTTTAAGGGTTAATTGCATGAGCTAAGAAAAATAAAGATACTTTTTAGTGTCATGGAATTCACCGTTAGTTTTTTGCGTTTATAGAAATTTAAAAAAGCTTGTGGTTTTTAAAATATAAGGCGTCAAAAATTCAAATTTTACAAATTTCAAGATGCGATAACTTGAGAAGGGGTGGAGATGGGAAAAAATGTTCTTCTAACGAAATAAAATATTTATAAATATCTAAGAGCTGCTAAAATTTCAGACTCCTGTAAGGTACGATGTAGAAGAAAAATGGTATCAAAAATTTGGGAAAAACGGGTTTTAGATAACGGTAAATTTTAACAGCCATTTCAGAAATGTTATGCAGCAATAGAGGAAGCCAGCCACTATTTTTCTGCTTTTACAAAATTTGAAAAATGATTATGGTTTCACGGCAATAAATAGTTAAAAAATGGCATCTTTAGGGTTTTAGGGGGGTATAACTTCTAGGGAGGGAGAAATAGGTAAAAATTTCCTTCTACAGAAATAAGATTCTAGTAAAGATCCATGTTCGTATAAAATTTCAGCTTTCTATCTTCAAAGGTGTAGAAGTTTTGTAAACATGTCCATAATAATTTGTTGATTCGTGTCTATAATAGGATAATATTCTTTTCCATAATATTCTTCTCCATAAGTTTATATTATAGCTTGTTTACGGGCTGAATTAGGTACACTAAAAAGATCAAAATAGAAACAGACTGAATTAAAAATTAAAAATTTTATCTAAAAATTTGTTTAAACCGATCGAAACCAATGTAGTAATAAAGGAAAATCAAAGTAAGGTGTGTTTTAGTCAGAAGTGTGAAAAATTGGTCGAAAATACAGCTGTTTACCTTATACAATAAACTTAGAAGCAGTTTTTCTGGTCCAGATTCTTAGCTTTATTTAATTTGAGTTGTTCCAACATTTTTTCTATAAAAATACATATTTCAAACTCCGTGTACACTCGTACATGTCTTCTTTTTGGTATTAAAAATGTTTTGAAAATTGATTCCCGATGTAAATCTCTTGATATTGTTGTTATTGTTCAAAAAAGTTCAGTAAAACATTCCGAAAATTTTCATTCTTCTAGTTGTTATTTGCAGCTTTATGGTAAGAACTTATTCCATTAATTTTTTCTTAAATTCCTTCAAATTAATTAGTGTAATTTTAGCTATTTTGTTATTAATTTTAAAATTTTGATTCAATTCTGATTATTTTTATAATATGTACAATATTTTTGATTGAAATTATAATTTTGACTTATGATGTTCATTCTGATTTTGAATTGAAGAGCAATTTTTAATTTTCATGAAAAAAAAAAAAATATCCTCATTAATATTTAAAAATAAAAATTTTCTTGAATATATTTATACTAAAATTGCGCGATTAAATTATAGATTTTGTTTATATTTAAGTCGGGTAGGGTTTAGTTTAGGGTATGTAATGGGAATCAATATTAGGTTTAGTTTATGTGTTAGGTTAGATTAAGTTGTTGAAACGTTTTCCATGTATATTCCCTTGAAACCGCAATATTATTCCCAAGGCTAGGAACAGTGTCTTGTCCACTCTATGTCCGGATTTAGGTCTTAATCTTTAAGAATTTTAAAATTTTGCCTTTTAATATGAAATATGGGGACCTCAGTTCAAATCCAAATTTTACATTTTGAAAAAAAAATTTTTTTTTTGTATGCAATAATTTTTTTTTTTTTTACGAAATTTAATGAAATTTGGGTTTGCTATTTAAAGTTTCGGTTGTATTGTAGTGAATGAGTTCGAACCCAAATTTTGCCTACATTGTATTTAAACATAAAAATAAGAAAATAGGTGAAATATTTTTATTAAATCAAAATTATATTAACACTATTAACAGAAAAAAGCAAAAATTAGTGTTTTGCCTCTCTCTAGGGGCCCAGAAAAGCAAGAAATTACAGTACAAAGTTGTACTGTAATTTTCATCTTTAGTATAAATTAAATAAACAAAATTAAATGAAAAAATCATTACAATTTTAATGATCATAATGATTTTAAAGTTTTTAAAATATAAATTTGTCAGAAATACCCTACATATTATGCATTTACGCTTATTAATGTAAAGTTTTAAGGTTTCATTGTGAAATTTTATAAAACTAGTTTGTTTTTACATTTTGCAACATTATGAAGTTTGGAATTTATTTGAGACAATGAAATGATGAATGAATATTTTTCAAAATTATCAATTTTATTGTTGATATTTGAATATTTTCATCGTTTGTTTCAATTATATTTAGGTAAACGGCAATAATTCGGTCTCATGCATATAATTTGCTTCTAAAAAAATTTACATTAAGTTACAAATCAAAATTAAATAGGTTTTTTAAATTATTTTTTTACAATTAAGTTGATTTTCGAGTATACAGCGCTTCCGATATAATTTTGAATTTATTATTTAGTTTTTGTGGAGCATGAATAGTTCAATTTTTTCAGAGAATGTTGTAATTTCACCTAAAATTTAATAAAAAATATATTTTTTATTATTGTGGTTCTATGGTTTTTCTTCAGAGTTAGAAAAATGATTAAAAACATTTAAGACCGCTTTAGGTACATTCACTTAATACTCATTTTCTTGTTATTCCTTTTTTGAGGAAATAGTTTTATATAGAGAGAAACTAAGTATGTTAGCAAATTATTAGAAAATGCAATTTTCTACAATTTTTCTAATAATCAACAAGTGAAAATACTGCTTTTAAATACAGTCTATGTACACCTCCCACACTATTAAAATTATTTTCATTCATAAACGAAACGATTGCATATTATATTTAGGATGAGCGATTTATGCAGTCTTTGAAATAAAGCAAAAATTAATATAAAGAGGGGTTAACATAATGCTCAATTTTAAGGGTTAATTGCATGAGCTAAGAAAAATAAAGATACTTTTTAGTGTCATGGAATTCACCGTTAGTTTTTTGCGTTTATAGAAATTTAAAAAAGCTTGTGGTTTTTAAAATATAAGGCGTCAAAAATTCAAATTTTACAAATTTCAAGATGCGATAACTTGAGAAGGGGTGGAGATGGGAAAAAATGTTCTTCTAACGAAATAAAATATTTATAAATATCTAAGAGCTGCTAAAATTTCAGACTCCTGTAAGGTACGATGTAGAAGAAAAATGGTATCAAAAATTTGGGAAAAACGGGTTTTAGATAACGGTAAATTTTAACAGCCATTTCAGAAATGTTATGCAGCAATAGAGGAAGCCAGCCACTATTTTTCTGCTTTTACAAAATTTGAAAAATGATTATGGTTTCACGGCAATAAATAGTTAAAAAATGGCATCTTTAGGGTTTTAGGGGGGTATAACTTCTAGGGAGGGAGAAATAGGTAAAAATTTCCTTCTACAGAAATAAGATTCTAGTAAAGATCCATGTTCGTATAAAATTTCAGCTTTCTATCTTCAAAGGTGTAGAAGTTTTGTAAACATGTCCATAATAATTTGTTGATTCGTGTCTATAATAGGATAATATTCTTTTCCATAATATTCTTCTCCATAAGTTTATATTATAGCTTGTTTACGGGCTGAATTAGGTACACTAAAAAGATCAAAATAGAAACAGACTGAATTAAAAATTAAAAATTTTATCTAAAAATTTGTTTAAACCGATCGAAACCAATGTAGTAATAAAGGAAAATCAAAGTAAGGTGTGTTTTAGTCAGAAGTGTGAAAAATTGGTCGAAAATACAGCTGTTTACCTTATACAATAAACTTAGAAGCAGTTTTTCTGGTCCAGATTCTTAGCTTTATTTAATTTGAGTTGTTCCAACATTTTTTCTATAAAAATACATATTTCAAACTCCGTGTACACTCGTACATGTCTTCTTTTTGGTATTAAAAATGTTTTGAAAATTGATTCCCGATGTAAATCTCTTGATATTGTTGTTATTGTTCAAAAAAGTTCAGTAAAACATTCCGAAAATTTTCATTCTTCTAGTTGTTATTTGCAGCTTTATGGTAAGAACTTATTCCATTAATTTTTTCTTAAATTCCTTCAAATTAATTAGTGTAATTTTAGCTATTTTGTTATTAATTTTAAAATTTTGATTCAATTCTGATTATTTTTATAATATGTACAATATTTTTGATTGAAATTATAATTTTGACTTATGATGTTCATTCTGATTTTGAATTGAAGAGCAATTTTTAATTTTCATGAAAAAAAAAAAAATATCCTCATTAATATTTAAAAATAAAAATTTTCTTGAATATATTTATACTAAAATTGCGCGATTAAATTATAGATTTTGTTTATATTTAAGTCGGGTAGGGTTTAGTTTAGGGTATGTAATGGGAATCAATATTAGGTTTAGTTTATGTGTTAGGTTAGATTAAGTTGTTGAAACGTTTTCCATGTATATTCCCTTGAAACCGCAATATTATTCCCAAGGCTAGGAACAGTGTCTTGTCCACTCTATGTCCGGATTTAGGTCTTAATCTTTAAGAATTTTAAAATTTTGCCTTTTAATATGAAATATGGGGACCTCAGTTCAAATCCAAATTTTACATTTTGAAAAAAAAATTTTTTTTTTGTATGCAATAATTTTTTTTTTTTTTACGAAATTTAATGAAATTTGGGTTTGCTATTTAAAGTTTCGGTTGTATTGTAGTGAATGAGTTCGAACCCAAATTTTGCCTACATTGTATTTAAACATAAAAATAAGAAAATAGGTGAAATATTTTTATTAAATCAAAATTATATTAACACTATTAACAGAAAAAAGCAAAAATTAGTGTTTTGCCTCTCTCTAGGGGCCCAGAAAAGCAAGAAATTACAGTACAAAGTTGTACTGTAATTTTCATCTTTAGTATAAATTAAATAAACAAAATTAAATGAAAAAATCATTACAATTTTAATGATCATAATGATTTTAAAGTTTTTAAAATATAAATTTGTCAGAAATACCCTACATATTATGCATTTACGCTTATTAATGTAAAGTTTTAAGGTTTCATTGTGAAATTTTATAAAACTAGTTTGTTTTTACATTTTGCAACATTATGAAGTTTGGAATTTATTTGAGACAATGAAATGATGAATGAATATTTTTCAAAATTATCAATTTTATTGTTGATATTTGAATATTTTCATCGTTTGTTTCAATTATATTTAGGTAAACGGCAATAATTCGGTCTCATGCATATAATTTGCTTCTAAAAAAATTTACATTAAGTTACAAATCAAAATTAAATAGGTTTTTAAATTATTTTTTTACAATTAAGTTGATTTTCGAGTATACAGCGCTTCCGATATAATTTTGAATTTATTATTTAGTTTTTGTGGAGCATGAATAGTTCAATTTTTTCAGAGAATGTTGTAATTTCACCTAAAATTTAATAAAAAATATATTTTTTATTATTGTGGTTCTATGGTTTTTCTTCAGAGTTAGAAAAATGATTAAAAACATTTAAGACCGCTTTAGGTACATTCACTTAATACTCATTTTCTTGTTATTCCTTTTTTGAGGAAATAGTTTTATATAGAGAGAAACTAAGTATGTTAGCAAATTATTAGAAAATGCAATTTTCTACAATTTTTCTAATAATCAACAAGTGAAAATACTGCTTTTAAATACAGTCTATGTACACCTCCCACACTATTAAAATTATTTTCATTCATAAACGAAACGATTGCATATTATATGTATTTAGGATGAGCGATTTATGCAGTCTTTGAAATAAAGCAAAAATTAATATAAAGAGGGGTTAACATAATGCTCAATTTTAAGGGTTAATTGCATGAGCTAAGAAAAATAAAGATACTTTTTAGTGTCATGGAATTCACCGTTAGTTTTTTGCGTTTATAGAAATTTAAAAAAGCTTGTGGTTTTTAAAATATAAGGCGTCAAAAAGTCAAATTTTACAAATTTCAAGATGCGATAACTTGAGAAGGGGTGGAGATGGGAAAAAATGTTCTTCTAACGAAATAAAATATTTATAAATATCTAAGAGCTGCTAAAATTTCAGACTCCTGTAAGGTACGATGTAGAAGAAAAATGGTATCAAAAATTTGGGAAAAACGGATTTTAGATAACGGTAAATTTTAACGGCCATTTCAGAAATGTTATGCAGCAATAGAGGAAGCCAGCCACTATTTTTCTGCTTTTACAAAATTTGAAAAATGATTATGGTTTCACGGCAATAAATAGTTAAAAAATGGCATCTTTAGGGTTTTAGGGGGGTATAACTTCTAGGGAGGGAGAAATAGGTAAAAATTTCCTTCTACAGAAATAAGATTCTAGTAAAGATCCATGTTCGTATAAAATTTCAGCTTTCTATCTTCAAAGGTGTAAAAGTTTTGTAAACATGTCCATAATAATTTGTTGATTCGTGTCTATAATAGGATAATATTCTTTTCCATAATATTCTTCTCCATAAGTTTATATTATAGCTTGTTTACGGGCTGAATTAGGTACACTAAAAAGATCAAAATAGAAACAGACTGAATTAAAAATTAAAAATTTTATCTAAAAATTTGTTTAAACCGATCGAAACCAATGTAGTAATAAAGGAAAATCAAAGTAAGGTGTGTTTTAGTCAGAAGTGTGAAAAATTGGTCGCAAAATACAGCTGTTTACCTTATACAATAAACTTAGAAGCAGTTTTTCTGGTCCAGATTCTTAGCTTTGTTTAATTTGAGTTGTTCCAACATTTTTTCTATAAAAATACATATTTCAAACTCCGTGTACAATACATGTCTTCTCTTTGGTATTAAAAATGTTTCGAAAATTGATTCCCGATGTAAATCTCTTAATATTGTTGTTATTGTTCAAAAAAGTTCAGTAAAACATTCCGAAAATTTTCATTCTTCTAGTTGTTATTTGCAGCTTTATGGTAAGAACTTATTCCGTTAATTTTTTCTTAAATTCCTTCACATTAATTAGTGTAATTTTAGCTATTTTGTTATTAATTTTAAAATTTTGATTCAATTCTGATTATTTTTATAATATGTACAATATTTTTGATTGAAATTATAATTTTGACTTATGATGTTCATTCTGATTTTGAATTGAAAAGCAATTTTTAATTTTCATGAAAAAAAAAAAAAATATCCTCATTAATATTTAAAAATAAAAATTTTCTTGAATATATTTATACTAAAATTGCGCGATTAAATTATAGATTTTGTTTATATTCAAGTCGGGTAGGGTTTAGTTTAGGGTGTGTAATG
Source organism: Condylostylus longicornis (assembly GCF_029603195.1). Lineage (NCBI taxonomy): Eukaryota > Metazoa > Arthropoda > Insecta > Diptera > Dolichopodidae > Condylostylus > Condylostylus longicornis. Next base: position 190,172 of record NW_026578035.1, read on the forward strand.
GGAATCAATATTAGGTTTAGTTTATGTGTTAGGTTAGATTAAGTTGTTGAAACGTTTTCCATGTATATTCCCTTGAAACCGCAATATTATTCCCAAGGCTAGGAACAGTGTCTTGTCCACTCTATGTCCGGATTTAGGTCTTAATCTTTAAGAATTTTAAAATTTTGCCTTATAATATGAAATATGGGGACCTCAGTTCAAATCCAAATTTTACATTTTGATCTTTAGTATAAATTAAATAAACAAAATTAAATGAAAAAATCATTACAATTTTAATGATCATAATGATTTTAAAGTTTTTAAAATATAAATTTGTCAGAAATACCCTACATATTATGCATTTACGCTTATCAATGTAAAGTTTTAAGGTTTCATTGTGAAATTTTATAAAACTAGTTTGTTTTTACATTTTGCAACATTATGAAGTTTGGAATTTATTTGAGACAATGAAATGATGAATGAATATTTTTCAAAATTATCAATTTTATTGTTGATATGTGAATATTTTCATCGTTTGTTCCAATTATATTTAGGTAAACGGCAATAATTCGGTCCCATGCATATAATTTGCTTCTAAAAAAATTTACATTAAGTTACAAATCAAAATTAAATAGGTTTTTAAATTATTTTTTTACAATTAAGTTGATTTTCGAGTCCACAGCGCTTCCGATATAATTTTGAATTTATTATTTAGTTTTTGTGGAGCATGAATAGTTCAATTTTTTCAGAGAATGTTGTAATTTCACCTAAAATTTAAGAAAAAATATATTTTTTATTATTGTGGTTCTATGGTTTTTCTTCAGAGTTAGAAAAATGATTAAAAACATTTAAGACCGCTTTAGGTACATTCACTTAATACTCATTTTCTTGTTATTCCTTTTTTGAGGAAATAGTTTTATATAGAGAGAAACTAAGTATGTTAGCAAATTATTAGAAAATGCAATTTTAAAATATATACAATAATAAAGTTGGGCCAAACCAATGGTTTTTATTGTAGCACTTTTCTCTTCAACAAGTGAAAATACTGCTTTTAAATACAGTCTATGTACACCTCCCACACTATTAAAATTATTTTCATTCATAAACGAAACGATTGCATATTATATTTAGGATGAGCGATTTATGCAGTGTTTGAAATACAGTCGAACTCGCTTATATGCACACCCATTTTGGCAAACTTTTTTGTGCATATATCCATATTGTGCAATTATCCACTTCACGCTTAATTGCAAAAAAATTGCATATATGCGTTTGACGGCTATATGCAAAAAAATTGCAATTATGCGTTAAACCTTTTTTCGAAAATTGTTAGTCCCACATAAAAATTGTTTATTCATATTAATACACGTATGTATTATGTAAATCTATTTGTAAGTTTTATTAAAAAATAAAATTATAATGGTTAACAATTCATTAGTTTGAATATAAAACAAAATAAAAATTAAATTTGTTTGTAAAAAAAAGCATTTTAAGGAATTGCATAGTTAACATATAGATCTGTTTACGTTTTGTACGTGTTATAAAAAAAAAGTAAAAATGACTAACAGAATTGTACGTACAGAATTGCATTGGAACTACTTTAAACATACATGTACACATGTGCATGTATAGTATGTACATATCACAATTATTTTATAAAAATAATTCTTTAATTATTTTGGCTTAAACAATAATCAGATATTTTTTTCTGTTTCAATTCTTTGCCTTTTAAATATTCTGTAATAATAATATCTTCTAAATTTTCTATACCTTCGCATGTTACAATATTTTTACAGTTTTTAAAATAACTTTGAATGATTTTGAATGAGTTTACAACTTCTTTCATTGTATCATGCATAAATGTAATTCAATCCGTACAAATTTTAAATATTACGTCCGTATTCACCCGCCTTTTTGACACTTCAATAAATTTCAAAGTTAAATTTTTATGTCAAGTTTGTACTAGGAATGACAGTGTATTAGGGATATATTGAATACTAAACTTTATTTTCTATGTCTTACACCAGATGGCTCACACCAACATTTTTTTATTATTTAATTGTAAAAAAAAATTTTGTGCTTATAAGCGAAAACTTTTGTATGAAAAAATTACAAAACTGTCAAAAAATTGTATGCTTATAAGAGTTTTGTGTTATTAAGCGAGTTGCAGTTAAGCGTTATAAATAGTATGAAGAATTATAGAAATTGCATGTGGGCAAAATATGCTGTGCGCATAAAGGAGTTTTGCTTATATGCGTGTTGCAATTAAGCGAGTTCGACTGTAAAGCAAAAATTAATATAAAGAGGGGTTAACATAATGCTCAATTTTAAGGGTTAATTGCATGAGCTAAGAAAAATAAAGATACTTTTTAGTGTCATGGAATTCACCGTTAGTTTTCTGCGTTTATAGAAATTTAAAAAAGCTTGTGGTTTTTAAAATATAAGGCGTCAAAAATTCAAATTTTACAAATTTCAAGATGCGATAACTTGAGAAGGGGTGGAGATGGGAAAAAATGTTCTTCTAACGAAATAAAATATTTATAAATATCTAAGAGCTGCTAAAATTTCAGACTCCTGTAAGGTACGATGTAGAAGAAAAATGGTATCAAAAATTTGGGAAAAACGGATTTTAGATAACGGTAAATTTTAACGGCCATTTCAGAAATGTTATGCAGCAATAGAGGAAGCCAGCCACTATTTTTCTGCTTTTACAAAATTTGAAAAATGATTATGGTTTCACGGCAATAAATAGTTAAAAAATGGCATCTTTAGGGTTTTAGGGGGGTATAACTTCTAGGGAGGGAGAAATAGGTAAAAATTTCCTTCTACAGAAATAAGATTCTAGTAAAGATCCATGTTCGTATAAAATTTCAGCTTTCTATCTTCAAAGGTGTAGAAGTTTTGTAAACATGTCCATAATAATTTGTTGATTCGTGTCTATAATAGGATAATATTCTTTTCCATAATATTCTTCTCCATAAGTTTATATTATAGCTTGTTTACGGGCTGAATTAGGTACACTAAAAAGATCAAAATAGAAACAGACTGAATTAAAAATTAAAAATTTTATCTAAAAATTTGTTTAAACCGATCGAAACCAATGTAGTAATAAAGGAAAATCAAAGTAAGGTGTGTTTTAGTCAGAAGTGTGAAAAATTGGTCGAAAATACAGCTGTTTACCTTATACAGTAAACTTAGAAGCAGTTTTTCTGGTCCAGATTCTTAACTTTGTTTAATTTGAGTTGTTCCAACATTTTTTCTATAAAAATACATATTTCAAACTCCGTGTACAATACATGTCTTCTTTTTGGTATTAAAAATGTTTTGAAAATTGATTCCCGATGTAAATCTCTTAATATTGTTGTTATTGTTCAAAAAAGTTCAGTAAAACATTCCGAAAATTTTCATTCTTCTAGTTGTTATTTGCAGCTTTATGGTAAGAACTTATTCCATTAATTTTTTCTTAAATTCCTTCACATTAATTAGTGTAATTTTAGCTATTTTGTTATTAATTTTAAAATTTTGATTCAATTCTGATTATTTTTATAATATGTACAATATTTTTGATTGAAATTATAATTTTGACTTATGATGTTCATTCTGATTTTGAATTGAAAAGCAATTTTTAATTTTCATGAAAAAAAAAAAATATCCTCATTAATATTTAAAAATAAAAATTTTCTTGAATATATTTATACTAAAATTGCGCGATTAAATTATAGATTTTGTTTATATTCAAGTCGGGTAGGGTTTAGTTTGGGGTGTGTAATGGGAATCAATATTAGGTTTAGTTTATGTGTTAGGTTAGATTAAGTTGTTGAAACGTTTTCCATGTATATTCCCTTGAAACCGCAATATTATTCCCAAGGCTAGTAACAGTGTCTTGTCCACCCTATGTCCGGATTTAGGTCTTTATCTTTAAGAATTTTAAAATTTTGCCTTTTAATATGAAATATGGGGACCTCAGTTCAAATCCAAATTTTACATTTTGAAAAAAAAATTTTTTTTTTGTATGCAATAATTTTTTTTTTTTAATGAAATTTAATGAAATTTGGGTTTGCTATTTAAAGTTTCGGTTGTATTGTAGTGAATGAGTTCGAACCCAAATTTTGCCTACATTGTATTTAAACATAAAAATAAGAAAATAGGTGAAATATTTTTATTAAATCAAAATTATATTAACACTATTAACAGAAAAAAGCAAGAATTAGTGTTTTGCCTCTCTCTAGGGGCCTAGAAAAGCAAGAAATTACAGTACAAAGTTGTACTGTAATTTTCATCTTTAGTATAAATTAAATAAACAAAATTAAATGAAAAAATCATTACAATTTCAATGATCATAATGATTTTAAAGTTTTTAAAATATAAATTTGTCAGAAATACCCTACATATTATGCATTTACGCTTATCAATGTAAAGTTTTAAGGTTTCATTGTGAAACTTTATAAAACTAGTTTGTTTTTACATTTTGCAACATTATGAAGTTTGGAATTTATTTGAGACAATGAAATGATGAATGAATACGTTTCAAAATTATCAATTTTATTGTTGATATGTGAATATTTTCATCGTTTGTTCCAATTATATTTAGGTAAACGGCAATACTTCGGTCCCATGCATATAATTTGCTTCTAAAAAAATTTACATTAAGTTACAAATCAAAATTAAATAGGTTTTTAAATTATTTTTTTACAATTAAGTTGATTTTCGAGTCCACAGCGCTTCCGATATAATTTTGAATTTATTATTTAGTTTTTGTGGAGCATGAATAGTTCAATTTTTTCAGAGAATGTTGTAATTTCACCTAAAATTTAAGAAAAAATATATTTTTTATTATTGTGGTTCTATGGTTTTTCTTCAGAGTTAGAAAAATGATTAAAAACATTTAAGACCGCTTTAGGTACATTCACTTAATACTCATTTTCTTGTTAGAGAAACTAAGTAACTAGCAACTATATAGAAACTATATAGAGAGAAACTAAGTATGTTAGCAAATTATTAGAAAATGCAATTTTAAAATATATACAATAATAAGTTTTTATTGTAGCACTTTTCTCTTCAACAAGTGAAAATAATGCTTTTAAATACAGTCTATGTACACCTCCCACACTATTAAAATTATTTTCATTCATAAACGAAACGATTGCACATTATATTTAGGATGAGCGATTTATGCAGTCTTTGAAATAAAGCAAAAATTAATATAAAGAGGGGTTAACATAATGCTCAATTTTAATGGTTAATTGTATGAGCTAAGAAAAATAAAGATACTTTTTAGTGTCATGGAATTTACCGTTGGTTTTTTGCGTTTATAGAAATTTAAAAAAGCTTGTGGTTTTTAAAATATAAGGCGTCAAAAATTCAAATTTTACAAATTTCAAGATGCGATAAGTTGAGAAGGGGTGGAGACGGGAAAAAATGTTCTTCTAACGAAATAAAATATTTATGAATATCTAAGAGCTGCTAAAATTTCAGACTCCTGTAAGGTACGATGTAGAAGAAAAATGGTATCAAAAATTTGCATGTTCGTATAAAATTTCAGCTTTCTATCTTCAAAGGTGTAGAAGTTCTGTAAACATGTCCATAATAATTTGTTGATTCGTGTCTATAATAGGATAATATTCTTTTCCAAAATATTCTTCTCCATAAGTTTATATTATAGCTTGTTTACGGACTGAATTAGGTACACTAAAAAGATCACAATAGAAACAAACTGAATAAAAAATTAAAAATTTTATCTAAAAATTTGTTTAAACCGATCGAAACCAATGATGTAATAAAGGAAAATCAAAGTAAGGTGTGTTTTAGTCAGAAGTGTGAAAAATTGGTCGAAAATACAGCTGTTTACCTTATACAATAAACTTAGAAGCAGTTTTTCTGGTCCAGATTCTTAGCTTTGTTTAATTTGAGTTGTTCCAACATTTTTTCTATAAAAATACATATTTCAAACTCCGTGTACAATACATGTCTTCTCTTTGGTATTAAAAATGTTTCGAAAATTGATTCCCGATGTAAATCTCTTAATATTGTTGTTATTGTTCAAAAAAGTTCAGTAAAACATTCCGAAAATTTTCATTCTTCTAGTTGTTATTTGCAGCTTTATGGTAAGAACTTATTCCATTAATTTTTTCTTAAATTCCTTCACATTAATTAGTGTAATTTTAGCTATTTTGTTATTAATTTTAAAATTTTGATTCAATTCTGATTATTTTTATAATATGTACAATATTTTTGATTGAAATTATAATTTTGACTTATGATGTTCATTCTGATTTTGAATTGAAAAGCAATTTTTAATTTTCATGAAAAAAAAAAAAATATCCTCATTAATATTTAAAAATAAAAATTTTCTTGAATATATTTATACTAAAATTGCGCGATTAAATTATAGATTTTGTTTATATTCAAGTCGGGTAGGGTTTAGTTTGGGGTGTGTAATGGGAATCAATATTAGGTTTAGTTTATGTGTTAGGTTAGATTAAGTTGTTGAAACGTTTTCCATGTATATTCCCTTGAAACCGCAATATTATTCCCAAGGCTAGGAACAGTGTCTTGTCCACCCTATGTCCGGATTTAGGTCTTAATCTTTAAGAATTTTAAAATTTTGCCTTATAATATGAAATATGGGGACCTCAGTTCAAATCCAAATTTTACATTTTGAAAAAAAATTTTTTTTTTGTATGCAATAATTTTTTTTTTTTTAATGAAATTTAATGAAATTTGGGTTTGCTATTTAAAGTTTCGGTTGTATTGTAGTGAATGAGTTCGAACCCAAATTTTGCCTACATTGTATTTAAACATAAAAATAAGAAAATAGGTGAAATATTTTTATTAAATCAAAATTATATTAACACTATTAACAGAAAAAAGCAAGAATTAGTGTTTTGCCTCTCTCTAGGGGCCCAGAAAAGCAAGAAATTACAGTACAAAGTTGTACTGTAATTTTCATCTTTAGTATAAATTAAATAAACAAAATTAAATGAAAAAATCATTACAATTTTAATGATCATAATGATTTTAAAGTTTTTAAAATATAAATTTGTCAGAAATACCCTACATATTATGCATTTACGCTTATTAATGTAAAGTTTTAAGGTTTCATTGAGAAATTTTATAAAACTAGTTTGTTTTTACATTTTGCAACATTATGAAGTTTGGAATTTATTTGAGACAATGAAATGATGAATGAATACGTTTCAAAATTATCAATTTTATTGTTGATATTTGAATATTTTCATCGTTTGTTTCAATTATATTTAGGTAAACGGCAATAATTCGGTCTCATGCATATAATTTGCTTTTAAAAAAATTTACATTAAGTTACAAATCAAAATTAAATAGGTTTTTAAATTATTTTTTTACAATTAAGTTGATTTTCGAGTCCACAGCGCTTCCGATATAATTTTGAATTTATTATTTAGTTTTTGTGGAGCATGAATAGTTCAATTTTTTCAGAGAATGTTGTAATTTCACCTAAAATTTAAAAAAAAATATATTTTTTATTATTGTGGTTCTATGGTTTTTCTTCAGAGTTAGAAAAATGATTAAAAACATTTAAGACCGCTTTAGGTACATTCACTTAATACTCATTTTCTTGTTAGAGAAACTAAGTAACTAGCAACTATATAGAAACTATATAGAGAGAAACTAAGTATGTTAGCAAATTATTAGAAAATGCAATTTTAAAATATATACAATAATAAAGTTGGGCCAAACCAATGGTTTTTATTGTAGCACTTTTCTCTTCAACAAGTGAAAATACTGCTTTTAAATACAGTCTATGTACACCTCCCACACTATTAAAATTATTTTCATTCATAAACGAAACGATTGCATATTATATTTAGGATGAGCGATTTATGCAGTCTTTGAAATAAAGCAAAAATTAATATAAAGAGGGGTTAACATAATGCTCAATTTTATGGTTAATTGCATGAGCTAAGAAAAATAAAGATACTTTTTAGTGTCATGGAATTCACCGTTAGTTTTTTGCGTTTATAGAAATTTAAAAAAGCTTGTGGTTTTTAAAATATAAGGCGTCAAAAATTCAAATTTTACAAATTTCAAGATGCGATAACTTGAGAAGGGGTGGAGATGGGAAAAAATGTTCTTCTAACGAAATAAAATATTTATAAATATCTAAGAGCTGCTAAAATTCCAGACTCCTGTAAGTTACGATGTAGAAGAAAAATGGTATCAAAAATTTGGGAAAAACGGATTTTAGATAACGGTAAATTTTAACGGCCATTTCAGAAATGTTATGCAGCAATAGAGGAAGCCAGCCACTATTTTTCTGCTTTTACAAAATTTGAAAAATGATTATGGTTTCACGGCAATAAATAGTTAAAAAATGGCATCTTTAGGGTTTTAGGGGGGTATAACTTCTAGGGAGGGAGAAATAGGTAAAAATTTCCTTCTACAGAAATAAGATTCTAGTAAAGATCCATGTTCGTATAAAATTTCAGCTTTCTATCTTCAAAGGTGTAGAAGTTTTGTAAACATGTCCATAATAATTTGTTGATTCGTGTCTATAATAGGATAATATTCTTTTCCATAATATTCTTCTCCATAAGTTTATATTATAGCTTGTTTACGGGCTGAATTAGGTACACTAAAAAGATCAAAATAGAAACAGACTGAATTAAAAATTAAAAATTTTATCTAAAAATTTGTTTAAACCGATCGAAACCAATGTAGTAATAAAGGAAAATCAAAGTAAGGTGTGTTTTAGTCAGAAGTGTGAAAAATTGGTCGAAAATACAGCTGTTTACCTTATACAATAAACTTAGAAGCAGTTTTTCTGGTCCAGATTCTTAGCTTTGTTTAATTTGAGTTGTTCCAACATTTTTTCTATAAAAATACATATTTCAAACTCCGTGTACAATACATGTCTTCTCTTTGGTATTAAAAATGTTTCGAAAATTGATTCCCGATGTAAATCTCTTAATATTGTTGTTATTGTTCAAAAAAGTTCAGTAAAACATTCCGAAAATTTTCATTCTTCTAGTTGTTATTTGCAGCTTTATGGTAAGAACTTATTCCATTAATTTTTTCTTAAATTCCTTCACATTAATTAGTGTAATTTTAGCTATTTTGTTATTAATTTTAAAATTTTGATTCAATTCTGATTATTTTTATAATATGTACAATATTTTTGATTGAAATTATAATTTTGACTTATGATGTTCATTCTGATTTTGAATTGAAAAGCAATTTTTAATTTTCATGAAAAAAAAAAAAATATCCTCATTAATATTTAAAAATAAAAATTTTCTTGAATATATTTATACCAAAATTGCGCGATTAAATTATAGATTTTGTTTATATTCAAGTCGGGTAGGGTTTAGTTTGGGGTGTGTAATGGGAATCAATATTAGGTTTAGTTTATGTGTTAGGTTAGATTAAGTTGTTGAAACGTTTTCCATGTATATTCCCTTGAAACCGCAATATTATTCCCAAGGCTAGGAACAGTGTCTTGTCCACCCTATGTCCGGATTTAGGTCTTAATCTTTAAGAATTTTAAAATTTTGCCTTATAATATGAAATATGGGGACCTCAGTTCAAATCCAAATTTTACATTTTGAAAAAAAATTTTTTTTTTTTGTATGCAATAATTTTTTTTTTTTTAATGAAATTTAATGAAATTTGGGTTTGCTATTTAAAGTTTCGGTTGTATTGTAGTGAATGAGTTCGAACCCAAATTTTGCCTACATTGTATTTAAACATAAAAATAAGAAAATAGGTGAAATATTTTTATTAAATCAAAATTATATTAACACTATTAACAGAAAAAAGCAAGAATTAGTGTTTTGCCTCTCTCTAGGGGCCCGGAAAAGCAAGAAATTACAGTACAAAGTTGTACTGTAATTTTCATCTTTAGTATAAATTAAATAAACAAAATTAAATGAAAAAATCATTACAATTTTAATGATCATAATGATTTTAAAGTTTTTAAAATATAAATTTGTCAGAAATACCCTACATATTATGCATTTACGCTTATTAATGTAAAGTTTTAAGGTTTCATTGAGAAATTTTATAAAACTAGTTTGTTTTTACATTTTGCAACATTATGAAGTTTGGAATTTATTTGAGACAATGAAATGATGAATGAATACGTTTCAAAATTATCAATTTTATTGTTGATATTTGAATATTTTCATCGTTTGTTTCAATTATATTTAGGTAAACGGCAATAATTCGGTCTCATGCATATAATTTGCTTCTAAAAAAATTTACATTAAGTTACAAATCAAAATTAAATAGGTTTTTAAATTATTTTTTTACAATTAAGTTGATTTTTGAGTCCACAGCGCTTCCGATATAATTTTGAATTTATTATTTAGTTTTTGTGGAGCATGAATAGTTCAATTTTTTCAGAGAATGTTGTAATTTCACCTAAAATTTAAAAAAAAATATATTTTTTATTATTGTGGTTCTATGGTTTTTCTTCAGAGTTAGAAAAATGATTAAAAACATTTAAGACCGCTTTAGGTACATTCACTTAATACTCATTTTCTTGTTAGAGAAACTAAGTAACTAGCAACTATATAGAAACTATATAGAGAGAAACTAAGTATGTTAGCAAATTATTAGAAAATGCAATTTTAAAATATATACAATAATAAAGTTGGGCCAAACCAATGGTTTTTATTGTAGCACTTTTCTCTTCAACAAGTGAAAATACTGCTTTTAAATACAGTCTATGTACACCTCCCACACTATTAAAATTATTTTCATTCATAAACGAAACGATTGCATATTATATTTAGGATGAGCGATTTATGCAGTCTTTGAAATAAAGCAAAAATTAATATAAAGAGGGGTTAACATAATGCTCAATTTTAAGGGTTAATTGCATGAGCTAAGAAAAATAAAGATACTTTTTAGTGTCATGGAATTCACCGTTAGTTTTTTGCGTTTATAGAAATTTAAAAAAGCTTGTGGTTTTTAAAATATAAGGCGTCAAAAATTCAAATTTTACAAATTTCAAGATGCGATAACTTGAGAAGGGGTGGAGATGGGAAAAAATGTTCTTCTAACGAAATAAAATATTTATAAATATCTAAGAGCTGCTAAAATTCCAGACTCCTGTAAGTTACGATGTAGAAGAAAAATGGTATCAAAAATTTGGGAAAAACGGATTTTAGATAACGGTAAATTTTAACGGCCATTTCAGAAATGTTATGCAGCAATAGAGGAAGCCAGCCACTATTTTTCTGCTTTTACAAAATTTGAAAAATGATTATGGTTTCACGGCAATAAATAGTTAAAAAATGGCATCTTTAGGGTTTTAGGGGGGTATAACTTCTAGGGAGGGAGAAATAGGTAAAAATTTCCTTCTACAGAAATAAGATTCTAGTAAAGATCCATGTTCGTATAAAATTTCAGCTTTCTATCTTCAAAGGTATAGAAGTTTTGTAAACATGTCCATAATAATTTGTTGATTCGTGTCTATAATAGGATAATATTCTTTTCCATAATATTCTTCTCCATAAGTTTATATTATAGCTTGTTTACGGGCTGAATTAGGTACACTAAAAAGATCAAAATAGAAACAGACTGAATTAAAAATTAAAAATTTTATCTAAAAATTTGTTTAAACCGATCGAAACCAATGTAGTAATAAAGGAAAATCAAAGTAAGGTGTGTTTTAGTCAGAAGTGTGAAAAATTGGTCGAAAATACAGCTGTTTACCTTATACAATAAACTTAGAAGCAGTTTTTCTGGTCCAGATTCTTAGCTTTGTTTAATTTGAGTTGTTCCAACATTTTTTCTATAAAAATACATATTTCAAACTCCGTGTACAATACATGTCTTCTCTTTGGTATTAAAAATGTTTCGAAAATTGATTCCCGATGTAAATCTCTTAATATTGTTGTTATTGTTCAAAAAAGTTCAGTAAAACATTCCGAAAATTTTCATTCTTCTAGTTGTTATTTGCAGCTTTATGGTAAGAACTTATTCCATTAATTTTTTCTTAAATTCCTTCACATTAATTAGTGTAATTTTAGCTATTTTGTTATTAATTTTAAAATTTTGATTCAATTCTGATTATTTTTTATAATATGTACAATATTTTTGATTGAAATTATAATTTTGACTTATGATGTTCATTCTGATTTTGAATTGAAAAGCAATTTTTAATTTTCATGAAAAAAAAAAAATATCCTCATTAATATTTAAAAATAAAAATTTTCTTGAATATATTTATACTAAAATTGCGCGATTAAATTATAGATTTTGTTTATATTCAAGTCGGGTAGGGTTTAGTTTGGGGTGTGTAATGGGAATCAATATTAGGTTTAGTTTATGTGTTAGGTTAGATTAAGTTGTTGAAACGTTTTCCATGTATATTCCCTTGAAACCGCAATATTATTCCCAAGGCTAGGAACAGTGTCTTGTCCACCCTATGTCCGGATTTAGGTCTTAATCTTTAAGAATTTTAAAATTTTGCCTTATAATATGAAATATGGGGACCTCAGTTCAAATCCAAATTTTACATTTTGAAAAAAAAAATTTTTTTTTTTGTATGCAATAATTTTTTTTTTTTTAATGAAATTTAATGAAATTTGGGTTTGCTATTTAAAGTTTCGGTTGTATTGTAGTGAATGAGTTCGAACCCAAATTTTGCCTACATTGTATTTAAACATAAAAATAAGAAAATAGGTGAAATATTTTTATTAAATCAAAATTATATTAACACTATTAACAGAAAAAAGCAAGAATTAGTGTTTTGCCTCTCTCTAGGGGCCCAGAAAAGCAAGAAATTACAGTACAAAGTTGTACTGTAATTTTCATCTTTAGTATAAATTAAATAAACAAAATTAAATGAAAAAATCATTACAATTTTAATGATCATAATGATTTTAAAGTTTTTAAAATATAAATTTGTCAGAAATACCCTACATATTATGCATTTACGCTTATTAATGTAAAGTTTTAAGGTTTCATTGAGAAATTTTATAAAACTAGTTTGTTTTTACATTTTGCAACATTATGAAGTTTGGAATTTATTTGAGACAATGAAATGATGAATGAATACGTTTCAAAATTATCAATTTTATTGTTGATATTTGAATATTTTCATCGTTTGTTCCAATTATATTTAGGTAAACGGCAATAATTCGGTCTCATGCATATAATTTGCTTCTAAAAAAATTTACATTAAGTTACAAATCAAAATTAAAATAGGTTTTTAAATTATTTTTTTACAATTAAGTTGATTTTCGAGTCCACGGCGCTTCCGATATAATTTTGAATTTATTATTTAGTTTTTGTGGAGCATGAATAGTTCAATTTTTTCAGAGAATGTTGTAATTTCACCTAAAATTTAAAAAAAAATATATTTTTTATTATTGTGGTTCTATGGTTTTTCTTCAGAGTTAGAAAATGATTAAAAACATTTAAGACCGCTTTAGGTACATTCACTTAATACTCATTTTCTTGTTATTCCTTTTTTGAGGAAATAGTTTTATATAGAGAGAAACTAAGTATGTTAGCAAATTATTAGAAAATGCAATTTTAAAATATATACAATAATAAAGTTGGGCCAAACCAATGGTTTTTATTGTAGCACTTTTCTCTTCAACAAGTGAAAATACTGCTTTTAAATACAGTCTATGTACACCTCCCACACTATTAAAATTATTTTCATTCATAAACGAAACGATTGCATATTATATTTAGGATGAGCGATTTATGCAGTCTTTGAAATAAAGCAAAAATTAATATAAAGAGGGGTTAACATAATGCTCAATTTTAAGGGTTAATTGCATGAGCTAAGAAAAATAAAGATACTTTTTAGTGTCATGGAATTCACCGTTAGTTTTTTGCGTTTATAGAAATTTAAAAAAGCTTGTGGTTTTTAAAATATAAGGCGTCAAAAATTCAAATTTTACAAATTTCAAGATGCGATAACTTGAGAAGGGGTGGAGATGGGAAAAAAATGTTCTTCTAACGAAATAAAATATTTATAAATATCTAAGAGCTGCTAAAATTCCAGACTCCTGTAAGTTACGATGTAGAAGAAAAATGGTATCAAAAATTTGGGAAAAACGGATTTTAGATAACGGTAAATTTTAACGGCCATTTCAGAAATGTTATGCAGCAATAGAGGAAGCCAGCCACTATTTTTCTGCTTTTACAAAATTTGAAAAATGATTATGGTTTCACGGCAATAAATAGTTAAAAAATGGCATCTTTAGGGTTTTAGGGGGGTATAACTTCTAGGGAGGGAGAAATAGGTAAAAATTTCCTTCTACAGAAATAAGATTCTAGTAAAGATCCATGTTCGTATAAAATTTCAGCTTTCTATCTTCAAAGGTGTAGAAGTTTTGTAAACATGTCCATAATAATTTGTTGATTCGTGTCTATAATAGGATAATATTCTTTTCCATAATATTCTTCTCCATAAGTTTATATTATAGCTTGTTTACGGGCTGAATTAGGTACACTAAAAAGATCAAAATAGAAACAGACTGAATTAAAAATTAAAAATTTTATCTAAAAATTTGTTTAAACCGATCGAAACCAATGTAGTAATAAAGGAAAATCAAAGTAAGGTGTGTTTTAGTCAGAAGTGTGAAAAATTGGTCGAAAATACAGCTGTTTACCTTATACAATAAACTTAGAAGCAGTTTTTCTGGTCCAGATTCTTAGCTTTGTTTAATTTGAGTTGTTCCAACATTTTTTCTATAAAAATACATATTTCAAACTCCGTGTACAATACATGTCTTCTCTTTGGTATTAAAAATGTTTCGAAAATTGATTCCCGATGTAAATCTCTTAATATTGTTGTTATTGTTCAAAAAAGTTCAGTAAAACATTCCGAAAATTTTCATTCTTCTAGTTGTTATTTGCAGCTTTATGGTAAGAACTTATTCCATTAATTTTTTCTTAAATTCCTTCACATTAATTAGTGTAATTTTAGCTATTTTGTTATTAATTTTAAAATTTTGATTCAATTCTGATTATTTTTATAATATGTACAATATTTTTGATTGAAATTATAATTTTGACTTATGATGTTCATTCTGATTTTGAATTGAAAAGCAATTTTTAATTTTCATGAAAAAAAAAAAAATATCCTCATTAATATTTAAAAATAAAAATTTTCTTGAATATATTTATACCAAAATTGCGCGATTAAATTATAGATTTTGTTTATATTCAAGTCGGGTAGGGTTTAGTTTGGGGTGTGTAATGGGAATCAATATTAGGTTTAGTTTATGTGTTAGGTTAGATTAAGTTGTTGAAACGTTTTCCATGTATATTCCCTTGAAACCGCAATATTATTCCCAAGGCTAGGAACAGTGTCTTGTCCACCCTATGTCCGGATTTAGGTCTTAATCTTTAAGAATTTTAAAATTTTGCCTTATAATATGAAATATGGGGACCTCAGTTCAAATCCAAATTTTACATTTTGAAAAAAAATTTTTTTTTTTGTATGCAATAATTTTTTTTTTTTTAATGAAATTTAATGAAATTTGGGTTTGCTATTTAAAGTTTCGGTTGTATTGTAGTGAATGAGTTCGAACCCAAATTTTGCCTACATTGTATTTAAACATAAAAATAAGAAAATAGGTGAAATATTTTTATTAAATCAAAATTATATTAACACTATTAACAGAAAAAAGCAAGAATTAGTGTTTTGCCTCTCTCTAGGGGCCCAGAAAAGCAAGAAATTACAGTACAAAGTTGTACTGTAATTTTCATCTTTAGTATAAATTAAATAAACAAAATTAAATGAAAAAATCATTACAATTTTAATGATCATAATGATTTTAAAGTTTTTAAAATATAAATTTGTCAGAAATACCCTACATATTATGCATTTACGCTTATTAATGTAAAGTTTTAAGGTTTCATTGAGAAATTTTATAAAACTAGTTTGTTTTTACATTTTGCAACATTATGAAGTTTGGAATTTATTTGAGACAATGAAATGATGAATGAATACGTTTCAAAATTATCAATTTTATTGTTGATATTTGAATATTTTCATCGTTTGTTCCAATTATATTTAGGTAAACGGCAATAATTCGGTCTCATGCATATAATTTGCTTCTAAAAAAATTTACATTAAGTTACAAATCAAAATTAAATAGGTTTTTAAATTATTTTTTTACAATTAAGTTGATTTTCGAGTCCACGGCGCTTCCGATATAATTTTGAATTTATTATTTAGTTTTTGTGGAGCATGAATAGTTCAATTTTTTCAGAGAATGTTGTAATTTCACCTAAAATTTAAAAAAAAATATATTTTTTATTATTGTGGTTCTATGGTTTTTCTTCAGAGTTAGAAAAATGATTAAAAACATTTAAGACCGCTTTAGGTACATTCACTTAATACTCATTTTCTTGTTATTCCTTTTTTGAGGAAATAGTTTTATATAGAGAGAAACTAAGTATGTTAGCAAATTATTAGAAAATGCAATTTTAAAATATATACAATAATAAAGTTGGGCCAAACCAATGGTTTTTATTGTAGCACTTTTCTCTTCAACAAGTGAAAATACTGCTTTTAAATACAGTCTATGTACACCTCCCACACTATTAAAATTATTTTCATTCATAAACGAAACGATTGCATATTATATTTAGGATGAGCGATTTATGCAGTCTTTGAAATAAAGCAAAAATTAATATAAAGAGGGGTTAACATAATGCTCAATTTTAAGGGTTAATTGCATGAGCTAAGAAAAATAAAGATACTTTTTAGTGTCATGGAATTCACCGTTAGTTTTTTGCGTTTATAGAAATTTAAAAAAGCTTGTGGTTTTTAAAATATAAGGCGTCAAAAATTCAAATTTTACAAATTTCAAGATGCGATAACTTGAGAAGGGGTGGAGATGGGAAAAAATGTTCTTCTAACGAAATAAAATATTTATAAATATCTAAGAGCTGCTAAAATTCCAGACTCCTGTAAGTTACGATGTAGAAGAAAAATGGTATCAAAAATTTGGGAAAAACGGATTTTAGATAACGGTAAATTTTAACGGCCATTTCAGAAATGTTATGCAGCAATAGAGGAAGCCAGCCACTATTTTTCTGCTTTTACAAAATTTGAAAAATGATTATGGTTTCACGGCAATAAATAGTTAAAAAATGGCATCTTTAGGGTTTTAGGGGGGTATAACTTCTAGGGAGGGAGAAATAGGTAAAAATTTCCTTCTACAGAAATAAGATTCTAGTAAAGATCCATGTTCGTATAAAATTTCAGCTTTCTATCTTCAAAGGTGTAGAAGTTTTGTAAACATGTCCATAATAATTTGTTGATTCGTGTCTATAATAGGATAATATTCTTTTCCATAATATTCTTCTCCATAAGTTTATATTATAGCTTGTTTACGGGCTGAATTAGGTACACTAAAAAGATCAAAATAGAAACAGACTGAATTAAAAATTAAAAATTTTATCTAAAAATTTGTTTAAACCGATCGAAACCAATGTAGTAATAAAGGAAAATCAAAGTAAGGTGTGTTTTAGTCAGAAGTGTGAAAAATTGGTCGAAAATACAGCTGTTTACCTTATACAATAAACTTAGAAGCAGTTTTTCTGGTCCAGATTCTTAGATTTGTTTAATTTGAGTTGTTCCAACATTTTTTCTATAAAAATACATATTTCAAACTCCGTGTACAATACATGTCTTCTCTTTGGTATTAAAAATGTTTCGAAAATTGATTCCCGATGTAAATCTCTTAATATTGTTGTTATTGTTCAAAAAAGTTCAGTAAAACATTCCGAAAATTTTCATTCTTCTAGTTGTTATTTGCAGCTTTATGGTAAGAACTTATTCCATTAATTTTTTCTTAAATTCCTTCACATTAATTAGTGTAATTTTAGCTATTTTGTTATTAATTTTAAAATTTTGATTCAATTCTGATTATTTTTATAATATGTACAATATTTTTGATTGAAATTATAATTTTGACTTATGATGTTCATTCTGATTTTGAATTGAAAAGCAATTTTTAATTTTCATGAAAAAAAAAAAAATATCCTCATTAATATTTAAAAATAAAAATTTTCTTGAATATATTTATACCAAAATTGCGCGATTAAATTATAGATTTTGTTTATATTCAAGTCGGGTAGGGTTTAGTTTGGGGTGTGTAATGGGAATCAATATTAGGTTTAGTTTATGTGTTAGGTTAGATTAAGTTGTTGAAACGTTTTCCATGTATATTCCCTTGAAACCGCAATATTATTCCCAAGGCTAGGAACAGTGTCTTGTCCACCCTATGTCCGGATTTAGGTCTTAATCTTTAAGAATTTTAAAATTTTGCCTTATAATATGAAATATGGGGACCTCAGTTCAAATCCAAATTTTACATTTTGAAAAAAAATTTTTTTTTTTGTATGCAATAATTTTTTTTTTTTTAATGAAATTTAATGAAATTTGGGTTTGCTATTTAAAGTTTCGGTTGTATTGTAGTGAATGAGTTCGAACCCAAATTTTGCCTACATTGTATTTAAACATAAAAATAAGAAAATAGGTGAAATATTTTTATTAAATCAAAATTATATTAACACTATTAACAGAAAAAAGCAAGAATTAGTGTTTTGCCTCTCTCTAGGGGCCCAGAAAAGCAAGAAATTACAGTACAAAGTTGTACTGTAATTTTCATCTTTAGTATAAATTAAATAAACAAAATTAAATGAAAAAATCATTACAATTTTAATGATCATAATGATTTTAAAGTTTTTAAAATATAAATTTGTCAGAAATACCCTACATATTATGCATTTACGCTTATTAATGTAAAGTTTTAAGGTTTCATTGAGAAATTTTATAAAACTAGTTTGTTTTTACATTTTGCAACATTATGAAGTTTGGAATTTATTTGAGACAATGAAATGATGAATGAATACGTTTCAAAATTATCAATTTTATTGTTGATATTTGAATATTTTCATCGTTTGTTCCAATTATATTTAGGTAAACGGCAATAATTCGGTCTCATGCATATAATTTGCTTCTAAAAAAATTTACATTAAGTTACAAATCAAAATTAAATAGGTTTTTAAATTATTTTTTTACAATTAAGTTGATTTTCGAGTCCACGGCGCTTCCGATATAATTTTGAATTTATTATTTAGTTTTTGTGGAGCATGAATAGTTCAATTTTTTCAGAGAATGTTGTAATTTCACCTAAAATTTAAAAAAAAATATATTTTTTATTATTGTGGTTCTATGGTTTTTCTTCAGAGTTAGAAAAATGATTAAAAACATTTAAGATCGCTTTAGGTACATTCACTTAATACTCATTTTCTTGTTATTCCTTTTTTGAGGAAATAGTTTTATATAGAGAGAAACTAAGTATGTTAGCAAATTATTAGAAAATGCAATTTTAAAATATATACAATAATAAAGTTGGGCCAAACCAATGGTTTTTATTGTAGCACTTTTCTCTTCAACAAGTGAAAATACTGCTTTTAAATACAGTCTATGTACACCTCCCACACTATTAAAATTATTTTCATTCATAAACGAAACGATTGCATATTATATTTAGGATGAGCGATTTATGCAGTCTTTGAAATAAAGCAAAAATTAATATAAAGAGGGGTTAACATAATGCTCAATTTTAAGGGTTAATTGCATGAGCTAAGAAAAATAAAGATACTTTTTAGTGTCATGGAATTCACCGTTAGTTTTTTGCGTTTATAGAAATTTAAAAAAGCTTGTGGTTTTTAAAATATAAGGCGTCAAAAATTCAAATTTTACAAATTTCAAGATGCGATAACTTGAGAAGGGGTGGAGATGGGAAAAAATGTTCTTCTAACGAAATAAAATATTTATAAATATCTAAGAGCTGCTAAAATTCCAGACTCCTGTAAGTTACGATGTAGAAGAAAAATGGTATCAAAAATTTGGGAAAAAACGGATTTTAGATAACGGTAAATTTTAACGGCCATTTCAGAAATGTTATGCAGCAATAGAGGAAGCCAGCCACTATTTTTCTGCTTTTACAAAATTTGAAAAATGATTATGGTTTCACGGCAATAAATAGTTAAAAAATGGCATCTTTAGGGTTTTAGGGGGGGTATAACTTCTAGGGAGGGAGAAATAGGTAAAAATTTCCTTCTACAGAAATAAGATTCTAGTAAAGATCCATGTTCGTATAAAATTTCAGCTTTCTATCTTCAAAGGTGTAGAAGTTTTGTAAACATGTCCATAATAATTTGTTGATTCGTGTCTATAATAGGATAATATTCTTTTCCATAATATTCTTCTCCATAAGTTTATATTATAGCTTGTTTACGGGCTGAATTAGGTACACTAAAAAGATCAAAATAGAAACAGACTGAATTAAAAATTAAAAATTTTATCTAAAAATTTGTTTAAACCGATCGAAACCAATGTAGTAATAAAGGAAAATCAAAGTAAGGTGTGTTTTAGTCAGAAGTGTGAAAAATTGGTCGAAAATACAGCTGTTTACCTTATACAATAAACTTAGAAGCAGTTTTTCTGGTCCAGATTCTTAGCTTTGTTTAATTTGAGTTGTTCCAACATTTTTTCTATAAAAATACATATTTCAAACTCCGTGTACAATACATGTCTTCTCTTTGGTATTAAAAATGTTTCGAAAATTGATTCCCGATGTAAATCTCTTAATATTGTTGTTATTGTTCAAAAAAGTTCAGTAAAACATTCCGAAAATTTTCATTCTTCTAGTTGTTATTTGCAGCTTTATGGTAAGAACTTATTCCATTAATTTTTTCTTAAATTCCTTCACATTAATTAGTGTAATTTTAGCTATTTTGTTATTAATTTTAAAATTTTGATTCAATTCTGATTATTTTTATAATATGTACAATATTTTTGATTGAAATTATAATTTTGACTTATGATGTTCATTCTGATTTTGAATTGAAAAGCAATTTTTAATTTTCATGAAAAAAAAAAAAATATCCTCATTAATATTTAAAAATAAAAATTTTCTTGAATATATTTATACCAAAATTGCGCGATTAAATTATAGATTTTGTTTATATTCAAGTCGGGTAGGGTTTAGTTTGGGGTGTGTAATGGGAATCAATATTAGGTTTAGTTTATGTGTTAGGTTAGATTAAGTTGTTGAAACGTTTTCCATGTATATTCCCTTGAAACCGCAATATTATTCCCAAGGCTAGGAACAGTGTCTTGTCCACCCTATGTCCGGATTTAGGTCTTAATCTTTAAGAATTTTAAAATTTTGCCTTATAATATGAAATATGGGGACCTCAGTTCAAATCCAAATTTTACATTTTGAAAAAAAATTTTTTTTTTTTGTATGCAATAATTTTTTTTTTTTTAATGAAATTTAATGAAATTTGGGTTTGCTATTTAAAGTTTCGGTTGTATTGTAGTGAATGAGTTCGAACCCAAATTTTGCCTACATTGTATTTAAACATAAAAATAAGAAAATAGGTGAAATATTTTTATTAAATCAAAATTATATTAACACTATTAACAGAAAAAAGCAAGAATTAGTGTTTTGCCTCTCTCTAGGGGCCCAGAAAAGCAAGAAATTACAGTACAAAGTTGTACTGTAATTTTCATCTTTAGTATAAATTAAATAAACAAAATTAAATGAAAAAATCATTACAATTTTAATGATCATAATGATTTTAAAGTTTTTAAAATATAAATTTGTCAGAAATACCCTACATATTATGCATTTACGCTTATTAATGTAAAGTTTTAAGGTTTCATTGAGAAATTTTATAAAACTAGTTTGTTTTTACATTTTGCAACATTATGAAGTTTGGAATTTATTTGAGACAATGAAATGATGAATGAATACGTTTCAAAATTATCAATTTTATTGTTGATATTTGAATATTTTCATCGTTTGTTCCAATTATATTTAGGTAAACGGCAATAATTCGGTCTCATGCATATAATTTGCTTCTAAAAAAATTTACATTAAGTTACAAATCAAAATTAAATAGGTTTTTAAATTATTTTTTTACAATTAAGTTGATTTTCGAGTCCACGGCGCTTCCGATATAATTTTGAATTTATTATTTAGTTTTTGTGGAGCATGAATAGTTCAATTTTTTCAGAGAATGTTGTAATTTCACCTAAAATTTAAAAAAAAATATATTTTTTATTATTGTGGTTCTATGGTTTTTCTTCAGAGTTAGAAAAATGATTAAAAACATTTAAGACCGCTTTAGGTACATTCACTTAATACTCATTTTCTTGTTATTCCTTTTTTGAGGAAATAGTTTTATATAGAGAGAAACTAAGTATGTTAGCAAATTATTAGAAAATGCAATTTTAAAATATATACAATAATAAAGTTGGGCCAAACCAATGGTTTTTATTGTAGCACTTTTCTCTTCAACAAGTGAAAATACTGCTTTTAAATACAGTCTATGTACACCTCCCACACTATTAAAATTATTTTCATTCATAAACGAAACGATTGCATATTATATTTAGGATGAGCGATTTATGCAGTCTTTGAAATAAAGCAAAAATTAATATAAAGAGGGGTTAACATAATGCTCAATTTTAAGGGTTAATTGCATGAGCTAAGAAAAATAAAGATACTTTTTAGTGTCATGGAATTCACCGTTAGTTTTTTGCGTTTATAGAAATTTAAAAAAGCTTGTGGTTTTTAAAATATAAGGCGTCAAAAATTCAAATTTTACAAATTTCAAGATGCGATAACTTGAGAAGGGGTGGAGATGGGAAAAAATGTTCTTCTAACGAAATAAAATATTTATAAATATCTAAGAGCTGCTAAAATTCCAGACTCCTGTAAGTTACGATGTAGAAGAAAAATGGTATCAAAAATTTGGGAAAAACGGATTTTAGATAACGGTAAATTTTAACGGCCATTTCAGAAATGTTATGCAGCAATAGAGGAAGCCAGCCACTATTTTTCTGCTTTTACAAAATTTGAAAAATGATTATGGTTTCACGGCAATAAATAGTTAAAAAATGGCATCTTTAGGGTTTTAGGGGGGTATAACTTCTAGGGAGGGAGAAATAGGTAAAAATTTCCTTCTACAGAAATAAGATTCTAGTAAAGATCCATGTTCGTATAAAATTTCAGCTTTCTATCTTCAAAGGTGTAGAAGTTTTGTAAACATGTCCATAATAATTTGTTGATTCGTGTCTATAATAGGATAATATTCTTTTCCATAATATTCTTCTCCATAAGTTTATATTATAGCTTGTTTACGGGCTGAATTAGGTACACTAAAAAGATCAAAATAGAAACAGACTGAATTAAAAATTAAAAATTTTATCTAAAAATTTGTTTAAACCGATCGAAACCAATGTAGTAATAAAGGAAAATCAAAGTAAGGTGTGTTTTAGTCAGAAGTGTGAAAAATTGGTCGAAAATACAGCTGTTTACCTTATACAATAAACTTAGAAGCAGTTTTTCTGGTCCAGATTCTTAGCTTTGTTTAATTTGAGTTGTTCCAACATTTTTTCTATAAAAATACATATTTCAAACTCCGTGTACAATACATGTCTTCTCTTTGGTATTAAAAATGTTTCGAAAATTGATTCCCGATGTAAATCTCTTAATATTGTTGTTATTGTTCAAAAAAGTTCAGTAAAACATTCCGAAAATTTTCATTCTTCTAGTTGTTATTTGCAGCTTTATGGTAAGAACTTATTCCATTAATTTTTTCTTAAATTCCTTCACATTAATTAGTGTAATTTTAGCTATTTTGTTATTAATTTTAAAATTTTGATTCAATTCTGATTATTTTTATAATATGTACAATATTTTTGATTGAAATTATAATTTTGACTTATGATGTTCATTCTGATTTTGAATTGAAAAGCAATTTTTAATTTTCATGAAAAAAAAAAAAATATCCTCATTAATATTTAAAAATAAAAATTTTCTTGAATATATTTATACCAAAATTGCGCGATTAAATTATAGATTTTGTTTATATTCAAGTCGGGTAGGGTTTAGTTTGGGGTGTGTAATGGGAATCAATATTAGGTTTAGTTTATGTGTTAGGTTAGATTAAGTTGTTGAAACGTTTTCCATGTATATTCCCTTGAAACCGCAATATTATTCCCAAGGCTAGGAACAGTGTCTTGTCCACCCTATGTCCGGATTTAGGTCTTAATCTTTAAGAATTTTAAAATTTTGCCTTATAATATGAAATATGGGGACCTCAGTTCAAATCCAAATTTTACATTTTGAAAAAAAATTTTTTTTTTTGTATGCAATAATTTTTTTTTTTTTAATGAAATTTAATGAAATTTGGGTTTGCTATTTAAAGTTTCGGTTGTATTGTAGTGAATGAGTTCGAACCCAAATTTTGCCTACATTGTATTTAAACATAAAAATAAGAAAATAGGTGAAATATTTTTATTAAATCAAAATTATATTAACACTATTAACAGAAAAAAGCAAGAATTAGGGTTTTGCCTCTCTCTAGGGGCCCAGAAAAGCAAGAAATTACAGTACAAAGTTGTACTGTAATTTTCATCTTTAGTATAAATTAAATAAACAAAATTAAATGAAAAAATCATTACAATTTTAATGATCATAATGATTTTAAAGTTTTTAAAATATAAATTTGTCAGAAATACCCTACATATTATGCATTTACGCTTATTAATGTAAAGTTTTAAGGTTTCATTGTGAAATTTTATAAAACTAGTTTGTTTTTACATTTTGCAACATTATGAAGTTTGGAATTTATTTGAGACAATGAAATGATGAATGAATATTTTTCAAAATTATCAATTTTATTGTTGATATGTGAATATTTTCATCGTTTGTTCCAATTATATTTAGGTAAACGGCAATAATTCGGTCCCATGCATATAATTTGCTTCTAAAAAAATTTACATTAAGTTACAAATCAAAATTAAATAGGTTTTTAAATTATTTTTTTACAAATAAGTTGATTTTCGAGTCCACAGCGCTTCCGATATAATTTTGAATTTATTATTTAGTTTTTGTGGAACATGAATAGTTCAATTTTTTCAGAGAATGTTGTAATTTCACCTAAAATTTAAGAAAAAATATATTTTTTATTATTGTGGTTCTATGGTTTTTCTTCAGAGTTAGAAAAATGATTAAAAACATTTAAGACCGCTTTAGGTACATTCACTTAATACTCATTTTCTTGTTATTCCTTTTTTGAGGAAATAGTTTTATATAGAGAGAAACTAAGTATGTTAGCAAATTATTAGAAAATGCAATTTTAAAATATATACAATAATAAAGTTGGGCCAAACCAATGGTTTTTATTGTAGCACTTTTCTCTTCAACAAGTGAAAATACTGCTTTTAAATACAGTCTATGTACACCTCCCACACTATTAAAATTATTTTCATTCATAAACGAAACGATTGCATATTATATTTAGGATGAGCGATTTATGCAGTCTTTGAAATAAAGCAAAAATTAATATAAAGAGGGGTTAACATAATGCTCAATTTTAAGGGTTAATTACATGAGCTAAGAAAAATAAAGATACTTTTTAGTGTCATGGAATTCACCGTTAGTTTTTTGCGTTTATAGAAATTTAAAAAAGCTTGTGGTTTTTAAAATATAAGGCGTCAAAAATTCAAATTTTACAAATTTCAAGATGCGATAACTTGAGAAGGGGTGGAGATGGGAAAAAATGTTCTTCTAACGAAATAAAATATTTATAAATATCTAAGAGCTGCTAAAATTCCAGACTCCTGTAAGTTACGATGTAGAAGAAAAATGGTATCAAAAATTTGGGAAAAACGGATTTTAGATAACGGTAAATTTTAACGGCCATTTCAGAAATGTTATGCAGCAATAGAGGAAGCCAGCCACTATTTTTCTGCTTTTACAAAATTTGAAAAATGATTATGGTTTCACGGCAATAAATAGTTAAAAAATGGCATCTTTAGGGTTTTAGGGGGGTATAACTTCTAGGGAGGGAGAAATAGGTAAAAATTTCCTTCTACAGAAATAAGATTCTAGTAAAGATCCATGTTCGTATAAAATTTCAGCTTTCTATCTTCAAAGGTGTAGAAGTTTTGTAAACATGTCCATAATAATTTGTTGATTCGTGTCTATAATAGGATAATATTCTTTTCCATAATATTCTTCTCCATAAGTTTATATTATAGCTTGTTTACGGGCTGAATTAGGTACACTAAAAAGATCAAAATAGAAACAGACTGAATTAAAAATTAAAAATTTTATCTAAAAATTTGTTTAAACCGATCGAAACCAATGTAGTAATAAAGGAAAATCAAAGTAAGGTGTGTTTTAGTCAGAAGTGTGAAAAATTGGTCGAAAATACAGCTGTTTACCTTATACAATAAACTTAGAAGCAGTTTTTCTGGTCCAGATTCTTAGCTTTGTTTAATTTGAGTTGTTCCAACATTTTTTCTATAAAAATACATATTTCAAACTCCGTGTACAATACATGTCTTCTCTTTGGTATTAAAAATGTTTCGAAAATTGATTCCCGATGTAAATCTCTTAATATTGTTGTTATTGTTCAAAAAAGTTCAGTAAAACATTCCGAAAATTTTCATTCTTCTAGTTGTTATTTGCAGCTTTATGGTAAGAACTTATTCCATTAATTTTTTCTTAAATTCCTTCACATTAATTAGTGTAATTTTAGCTATTTTGTTATTAATTTTAAAATTTTGATTCAATTCTGATTATTTTTATAATATGTACAATATTTTTGATTGAAATTATAATTTTGACTTATGATGTTCATTCTGATTTTGAATTGAAAAGCAATTTTTAATTTTCATGAAAAAAAAAAAAATATCCTCATTAATATTTAAAAATAAAAATTTTCTTGAATATATTTATACCAAAATTGCGCGATTAAATTATAGATTTTGTTTATATTCAAGTCGGGTAGGGTTTAGTTTGGGGTGTGTAATGGGAATCAATATTAGGTTTAGTTTATGTGTTAGGTTAGATTAAGTTGTTGAAACGTTTTCCATGTATATTCCCTTGAAACCGCAATATTATTCCCAAGGCTAGGAACAGTGTCTTGTCCACCCTATGTCCGGATTTAGGTCTTAATCTTTAAGAATTTTAAAATTTTGCCTTATAATATGAAATATGGGGACCTCAGTTCAAATCCAAATTTTACATTTTGAAAAAAAATTTTTTTTTTTGTATGCAATAATTTTTTTTTTTTTAATGAAATTTAATGAAATTTGGGTTTGCTATTTAAAGTTTCGGTTGTATTGTAGTGAATGAGTTCGAACCCAAATTTTGCCTACATTGTATTTAAACATAAAAATAAGAAAATAGGTGAAATATTTTTATTAAATCAAAATTATATTAACACTATTAACAGAAAAAAGCAAGAATTAGTGTTTTGCCTCTCTCTAGGGGCCCAGAAAAGCAAGAAATTACAGTACAAAGTTGTACTGTAATTTTCATCTTTAGTATAAATTAAATAAACAAAATTAAATGAAAAAATCATTACAATTTTAATGATCATAATGATTTTAAAGTTTTTAAAATATAAATTTGTCAGAAATACCCTACATATTATGCATTTACGCTTATTAATGTAAAGTTTTAAGGTTTCATTGAGAAATTTTATAAAACTAGTTTGTTTTTACATTTTGCAACATTATGAAGTTTGGAATTTATTTGAGACAATGAAATGATGAATGAATACGTTTCAAAATTATCAATTTTATTGTTGATATTTGAATATTTTCATCGTTTGTTCCAATTATATTTAGGTAAACGGCAATAATTCGGTCTCATGCATATAATTTGCTTCTAAAAAAATTTACATTAAGTTACAAATCAAAATTAAATAGGTTTTTAAATTATTTTTTTACAATTAAGTTGATTTTCGAGTCCACGGCGCTTCCGATATAATTTTGAATTTATTATTTAGTTTTTGTGGAGCATGAATAGTTCAATTTTTTCAGAGAATGTTGTAATTTCACCTAAAATTTAAAAAAAAATATATTTTTTATTATTGTGGTTCTATGGTTTTTCTTCAGAGTTAGAAAAATGATTAAAAACATTTAAGACCGCTTTAGGTACATTCACTTAATACTCATTTTCTTGTTATTCCTTTTTTGAGGAAATAGTTTTATATAGAGAGAAACTAAGTATGTTAGCAAATTATTAGAAAATGCA
Organism: Condylostylus longicornis; assembly: GCF_029603195.1. NCBI lineage: Eukaryota > Metazoa > Arthropoda > Insecta > Diptera > Dolichopodidae > Condylostylus > Condylostylus longicornis. The sequence goes on from NW_026578035.1 coordinate 218,251, forward strand.
ATTTTAAAATATATACAATAATAAAGTTGGGCCAAACCAATGGTTTTTATTGTAGCACTTTTCTCTTCAACAAGTGAAAATACTGCTTTTAAATACAGTCTATGTACACCTCCCACACTATTAAAATTATTTTCATTCATAAACGAAACGATTGCATATTATATTTAGGATGAGCGATTTATGCAGTCTTTGAAATAAAGCAAAAATTAATATAAAGAGGGGTTAACATAATGCTCAATTTTAAGGGTTAATTGCATGAGCTAAGAAAAATAAAGATACTTTTTAGTGTCATGGAATTCACCGTTAGTTTTTTGCGTTTATAGAAATTTAAAAAAGCTTGTGGTTTTTAAAATATAAGGCGTCAAAAATTCAAATTTTACAAATTTCAAGATGCGATAACTTGAGAAGGGGTGGAGATGGGAAAAAATGTTCTTCTAACGAAATAAAATATTTATAAATATCAAAGAGCTGCTAAAATTCCAGACTCCTGTAAGTTACGATGTAGAAGAAAAATGGTATCAAAAATTTGGGAAAAACGGATTTTAGATAACGGTAAATTTTAACGGCCATTTCAGAAATGTTATGCAGCAATAGAGGAAGCCAGCCACTATTTTTCTGCTTTTACAAAATTTGAAAAATGATTATGGTTTCACGGCAATAAATAGTTAAAAAATGGCATCTTTAGGGTTTTAGGGGGGTATAACTTCTAGGGAGGGAGAAATAGGTAAAAATTTCCTTCTACAGAAATAAGATTCTAGTAAAGATCCATGTTCGTATAAAATTTCAGCTTTCTATCTTCAAAGGTGTAGAAGTTTTGTAAACATGTCCATAATAATTTGTTGATTCGTGTCTATAATAGGATAATATTCTTTTCCATAATATTCTTCTCCATAAGTTTATATTATAGCTTGTTTACGGGCTGAATTAGGTACACTAAAAAGATCAAAATAGAAACAGACTGAATTAAAAATTAAAAATTTTATCTAAAAATTTGTTTAAACCGATCGAAACCAATGTAGTAATAAAGGAAAATCAAAGTAAGGTGTGTTTTAGTCAGAAGTGTGAAAAATTGGTCGAAAATACAGCTGTTTACCTTATACAATAAACTTAGAAGCAGTTTTTCTGGTCCAGATTCTTAGCTTTGTTTAATTTGAGTTGTTCCAACATTTTTTCTATAAAAATACATATTTCAAACTCCGTGTACAATACATGTCTTCTCTTTGGTATTAAAAATGTTTCGAAAATTGATTCCCGATGTAAATCTCTTAATATTGTTGTTATTGTTCAAAAAAGTTCAGTAAAACATTCCGAAAATTTTCATTCTTCTAGTTGTTATTTGCAGCTTTATGGTAAGAACTTATTCCATTAATTTTTTCTTAAATTCCTTCACATTAATTAGTGTAATTTTAGCTATTTTGTTATTAATTTTAAAATTTTGATTCAATTCTGATTATTTTTATAATATGTACAATATTTTTGATTGAAATTATAATTTTGACTTATGATGTTCATTCTGATTTTGAATTGAAAAGCAATTTTTAATTTTCATGAAAAAAAAAAAAATATCCTCATTAATATTTAAAAATAAAAATTTTCTTGAATATATTTATACCAAAATTGCGCGATTAAATTATAGATTTTGTTTATATTCAAGTCGGGTAGGGTTTAGTTTGGGGTGTGTAATGGGAATCAATATTAGGTTTAGTTTATGTGTTAGGTTAGATTAAGTTGTTGAAACGTTTTCCATGTATATTCCCTTGAAACCGCAATATTATTCCCAAGGCTAGGAACAGTGTCTTGTCCACCCTATGTCCGGATTTAGGTCTTAATCTTTAAGAATTTTAAAATTTTGCCTTATAATATGAAATATGGGGACCTCAGTTCAAATCCAAATTTTACATTTTGAAAAAAAATTTTTTTTTTTGTATGCAATAATTTTTTTTTTTTTAATGAAATTTAATGAAATTTGGGTTTGCTATTTAAAGTTTCGGTTGTATTGTAGTGAATGAGTTCGAACCCAAATTTTGCCTACATTGTATTTAAACATAAAAATAAGAAAATAGGTGAAATATTTTTATTAAATCAAAATTATATTAACACTATTAACAGAAAAAAGCAAGAATTAGTGTTTTGCCTCTCTCTAGGGGCCCAGAAAAGCAAGAAATTACAGTACAAAGTTGTACTGTAATTTTCATCTTTAGTATAAATTAAATAAACAAAATTAAATGAAAAAATCATTACAATTTTAATGATCATAATGATTTTAAAGTTTTTAAAATATAAATTTGTCAGAAATACCCTACATATTATGCATTTACGCTTATTAATGTAAAGTTTTAAGGTTTCATTGAGAAATTTTATAAAACTAGTTTGTTTTTACATTTTGCAACATTATGAAGTTTGGAATTTATTTGAGACAATGAAATGATGAATGAATACGTTTCAAAATTATCAATTTTATTGTTGATATTTGAATATTTTCATCGTTTGTTCCAATTATATTTAGGTAAACGGCAATAATTCGGTCTCATGCATATAATTTGCTTCTAAAAAAATTTACATTAAGTTACAAATCAAAATTAAATAGGTTTTTAAATTATTTTTTTACAATTAAGTTGATTTTCGAGTCCACGGCGCTTCCGATATAATTTTGAATTTATTATTTAGTTTTTGTGGAGCATGAATAGTTCAATTTTTTCAGAGAATGTTGTAATTTCACCTAAAATTTAAAAAAAAATATATTTTTTATTATTGTGGTTCTATGGTTTTTCTTCAGAGTTAGAAAAATGATTAAAAACATTTAAGACCGCTTTAGGTACATTCACTTAATACTCATTTTCTTGTTATTCCTTTTTTGAGGAAATAGTTTTATATAGAGAGAAACTAAGTATGTTAGCAAATTATTAGAAAATGCAATTTTAAAATATATACAATAATAAAGTTGGGCCAAACCAATGGTTTTTATTGTAGCACTTTTCTCTTCAACAAGTGAAAATACTGCTTTTAAATACAGTCTATGTACACCTCCCACACTATTAAAATTATTTTCATTCATAAACGAAACGATTGCATATTATATTTAGGATGAGCGATTTATGCAGTCTTTGAAATAAAGCAAAAATTAATATAAAGAGGGGTTAACATAATGCTCAATTTTAAGGGTTAATTGCATGAGCTAAGAAAAATAAAGATACTTTTTAGTGTCATGGAATTCACCGTTAGTTTTTTGCGTTTATAGAAATTTAAAAAAGCTTGTGGTTTTTAAAATATAAGGCGTCAAAAATTCAAATTTTACAAATTTCAAGATGCGATAACTTGAGAAGGGGTGGAGATGGGAAAAAATGTTCTTCTAACGAAATAAAATATTTATAAATATCTAAGAGCTGCTAAAATTCCAGACTCCTGTAAGTTACGATGTAGAAGAAAAATGGTATCAAAAATTTGGGAAAAACGGATTTTAGATAACGGTAAATTTTAACGGCCATTTCAGAAATGTTATGCAGCAATAGAGGAAGCCAGCCACTATTTTTCTGCTTTTACAAAATTTGAAAAATGATTATGGTTTCACGGCAATAAATAGTTAAAAAATGGCATCTTTAGGGTTTTAGGGGGGTATAACTTCTAGGGAGGGAGAAATAGGTAAAAATTTCCTTCTACAGAAATAAGATTCTAGTAAAGATCCATGTTCGTATAAAATTTCAGCTTTCTATCTTCAAAGGTGTAGAAGTTTTGTAAACATGTCCATAATAATTTGTTGATTCGTGTCTATAATAGGATAATATTCTTTTCCATAATATTCTTCTCCATAAGTTTATATTATAGCTTGTTTACGGGCTGAATTAGGTACACTAAAAAGATCAAAATAGAAACAGACTGAATTAAAAATTAAAAATTTTATCTAAAAATTTGTTTAAACCGATCGAAACCAATGTAGTAATAAAGGAAAATCAAAGTAAGGTGTGTTTTAGTCAGAAGTGTGAAAAATTGGTCGAAAATACAGCTGTTTACCTTATACAATAAACTTAGAAGCAGTTTTTCTGGTCCAGATTCTTAGCTTTGTTTAATTTGAGTTGTTCCAACATTTTTTCTATAAAAATACATATTTCAAACTCCGTGTACAATACATGTCTTCTCTTTGGTATTAAAAATGTTTCGAAAATTGATTCCCGATGTAAATCTCTTAATATTGTTGTTATTGTTCAAAAAAGTTCAGTAAAACATTCCGAAAATTTTCATTCTTCTAGTTGTTATTTGCAGCTTTATGGTAAGAACTTATTCCATTAATTTTTTCTTAAATTCCTTCACATTAATTAGTGTAATTTTAGCTATTTTGTTATTAATTTTAAAATTTTGATTCAATTCTGATTATTTTTATAATATGTACAATATTTTTGATTGAAATTATAATTTTGACTTATGATGTTCATTCTGATTTTGAATTGAAAAGCAATTTTTAATTTTCATGAAAAAAAAAAAAATATCCTCATTAATATTTAAAAATAAAAATTTTCTTGAATATATTTATACCAAAATTGCGCGATTAAATTATAGATTTTGTTTATATTCAAGTCGGGTAGGGTTTAGTTTGGGGTGTGTAATGGGAATCAATATTAGGTTTAGTTTATGTGTTAGGTTAGATTAAGTTGTTGAAACGTTTTCCATGTATATTCCCTTGAAACCGCAATATTATTCCCAAGGCTAGGAACAGTGTCTTGTCCACCCTATGTCCGGATTTAGGTCTTAATCTTTAAGAATTTTAAAATTTTGCCTTATAATATGAAATATGGGGACCTCAGTTCAAATCCAAATTTTACATTTTGAAAAAAAATTTTTTTTTTTGTATGCAATAATTTTTTTTTTTTTAATGAAATTTAATGAAATTTGGGTTTGCTATTTAAAGTTTCGGTTGTATTGTAGTGAATGAGTTCGAACCCAAATTTTGCCTACATTGTATTTAAACATAAAAATAAGAAAATAGGTGAAATATTTTTATTAAATCAAAATTATATTAACACTATTAACAGAAAAAAGCAAGAATTAGTGTTTTGCCTCTCTCTAGGGGCCCAGAAAAGCAAGAAATTACAGTACAAAGTTGTACTGTAATTTTCATCTTTAGTATAAATTAAATAAACAAAATTAAATGAAAAAATCATTACAATTTTAATGATCATAATGATTTTAAAGTTTTTAAAATATAAATTTGTCAGAAATACCCTACATATTATGCATTTACGCTTATTAATGTAAAGTTTTAAGGTTTCATTGAGAAATTTTATAAAACTAGTTTGTTTTTACATTTTGCAACATTATGAAGTTTGGAATTTATTTGAGACAATGAAATGATGAATGAATACGTTTCAAAATTATCAATTTTATTGTTGATATTTGAATATTTTCATCGTTTGTTCCAATTATATTTAGGTAAACGGCAATAATTCGGTCTCATGCATATAATTTGCTTCTAAAAAAATTTACATTAAGTTACAAATCAAAATTAAATAGGTTTTTAAATTATTTTTTTACAATTAAGTTGATTTTCGAGTCCACGGCGCTTCCGATATAATTTTGAATTTATTATTTAGTTTTTGTGGAGCATGAATAGTTCAATTTTTTCAGAGAATGTTGTAATTTCACCTAAAATTTAAAAAAAAATATATTTTTTATTATTGTGGTTCTATGGTTTTTCTTCAGAGTTAGAAAAATGATTAAAAACATTTAAGACCGCTTTAGGTACATTCACTTAATACTCATTTTCTTGTTATTCCTTTTTTGAGGAAATAGTTTTATATAGAGAGAAACTAAGTATGTTAGCAAATTATTAGAAAATGCAATTTTAAAATATATACAATAATAAAGTTGGGCCAAACCAATGGTTTTTATTGTAGCACTTTTCTCTTCAACAAGTGAAAATACTGCTTTTAAATACAGTCTATGTACACCTCCCACACTATTAAAATTATTTTCATTCATAAACGAAACGATTGCATATTATATTTAGGATGAGCGATTTATGCAGTCTTTGAAATAAAGCAAAAATTAATATAAAGAGGGGTTAACATAATGCTCAATTTTAAGGGTTAATTGCATGAGCTAAGAAAAATAAAGATACTTTTTAGTGTCATGGAATTCACCGTTAGTTTTTTGCGTTTATAGAAATTTAAAAAAGCTTGTGGTTTTTAAAATATAAGGCGTCAAAAATTCAAATTTTACAAATTTCAAGATGCGATAACTTGAGAAGGGGTGGAGATGGGAAAAAATGTTCTTCTAACGAAATAAAATATTTATAAATATCTAAGAGCTGCTAAAATTCCAGACTCCTGTAAGTTACGATGTAGAAGAAAAATGGTATCAAAAATTTGGGAAAAACGGATTTTAGATAACGGTAAATTTTAACGGCCATTTCAGAAATGTTATGCAGCAATAGAGGAAGCCAGCCACTATTTTTCTGCTTTTACAAAATTTGAAAAATGATTATGGTTTCACGGCAATAAATAGTTAAAAAATGGCATCTTTAGGGTTTTAGGGGGGTATAACTTCTAGGGAGGGAGAAATAGGTAAAAATTTCCTTCTACAGAAATAAGATTCTAGTAAAGATCCATGTTCGTATAAAATTTCAGCTTTCTATCTTCAAAGGTGTAGAAGTTTTGTAAACATGTCCATAATAATTTGTTGATTCGTGTCTATAATAGGATAATATTCTTTTCCATAATATTCTTCTCCATAAGTTTATATTATAGCTTGTTTACGGGCTGAATTAGGTACACTAAAAAGATCAAAATAGAAACAGACTGAATTAAAAATTAAAAATTTTATCTAAAAATTTGTTTAAACCGATCGAAACCAATGTAGTAATAAAGGAAAATCAAAGTAAGGTGTGTTTTAGTCAGAAGTGTGAAAAATTGGTCGAAAATACAGCTGTTTACCTTATACAATAAACTTAGAAGCAGTTTTTCTGGTCCAGATTCTTAGCTTTGTTTAATTTGAGTTGTTCCAACATTTTTTTCTATAAAAATACATATTTCAAACTCCGTGTACAATACATGTCTTCTCTTTGGTATTAAAAATGTTTCGAAAATTGATTCCCGATGTAAATCTCTTAATATTGTTGTTATTGTTCAAAAAAGTTCAGTAAAACATTCCGAAAATTTTCATTCTTCTAGTTGTTATTTGCAGCTTTATGGTAAGAACTTATTCCATTAATTTTTTCTTAAATTCCTTCACATTAATTAGTGTAATTTTAGCTATTTTGTTATTAATTTTAAAATTTTGATTCAATTCTGATTATTTTTATAATATGTACAATATTTTTGATTGAAATTATAATTTTGACTTATGATGTTCATTCTGATTTTGAATTGAAAAGCAATTTTTAATTTTCATGAAAAAAAAAAAAATATCCTCATTAATATTTAAAAATAAAAATTTTCTTGAATATATTTATACCAAAATTGCGCGATTAAATTATAGATTTTGTTTATATTCAAGTCGGGTAGGGTTTAGTTTGGGGTGTGTAATGGGAATCAATATTAGGTTTAGTTTATGTGTTAGGTTAGATTAAGTTGTTGAAACGTTTTCCATGTATATTCCCTTGAAACCGCAATATTATTCCCAAGGCTAGGAACAGTGTCTTGTCCACCCTATGTCCGGATTTAGGTCTTAATCTTTAAGAATTTTAAAATTTTGCCTTATAATATGAAATATGGGGACCTCAGTTCAAATCCAAATTTTACATTTTGAAAAAAAATTTTTTTTTTTGTATGCAATAATTTTTTTTTTTTTAATGAAATTTAATGAAATTTGGGTTTGCTATTTAAAGTTTCGGTTGTATTGTAGTGAATGAGTTCGAACCCAAATTTTGCCTACATTGTATTTAAACATAAAAATAAGAAAATAGGTGAAATATTTTTATTAAATCAAAATTATATTAACACTATTAACAGAAAAAAGCAAGAATTCCACCCGCCCTCCCCCTTCACCCCCTCCCAAGATGCAATGTGACCATTCTTTGCAAAATGGTACTACATCTAATGGGGGTAATTGTTATTAACTTTTCGTGGTTTAAATATTCTTTATAAATTTATTTTTGGAAGTGTGAGTTATAACAAGAATTGCACATTTCATTAACAAAATTTTTAAGGTTATTACAATCTACATTGCTTTATGAGAAAATATACGTATTTATTTAGTTATGTGTTCTTTTCGCGATTTGCTGTAAATTAATGTTTTAATAGGGAAAACATAAATATACATTGAATTTCTTGACACTAAATTTTTGAAACAAAATTTAATAAGAAAATGTTAGTTAAACTTTTACAAATAGGATATTTTTCAAAAAAAAAAAAAAATTTAAGGGTAGAAACTCGCTGATATTGATTTTTTTCGGTAAAACTTTTTTAATTCGATTTTAAATAAGAAAAAAAAAAATGTCAATAAAAAAACTAGTTCATCTGACAATCCGCATTTTTCAGGTTTCGAACCTGAGACCCCTTGCATAATCGTATGCTATACACGTTATCCTAAATATTATTAGTATTAACTAATTATACATTCACATATTTTGTTCGTATATACATTATAGAATCCAAATACATACATATGTACATGAATTCTAACTAGTATATAAGAATTCCTCGCTTAAAGTGCCTGTTGTCGACGGTAATTTACAATTTTGAACGACTTAACTTAAACGAGGTTCTATAGTAAATTACTCAAAACATATCGAATCTAAAAGGAGCTAATTATCTGTTTAATTATGCACTTTTTGTACCCTGCACCTTCGTGAAGGGTATATTCACTTTGGTATCAAGTTTGTAGCCACTTGAAGGAGTCGTCTCCGGTGTAGACATATATATATATATTCTTGGTTTAGCCATGTCCGTCCGATCGCAAAATAACCCAAAACGAATAACGCAATCGGCACCAAACTTTCACAAGTTGTTTCTTTCATGCAAGCGACAGCTGCTACTGTAATTGGACCGAATCGAACAACGGGTTCGGGTAGCTGCCACACAACTCAAAGATGTTTTGTTTATATATTTCAAAAAATGATAGAGATCTTAATATCAAATTTTGCACAGATCTGTCCAATTACACTCTACATATGTTTTGAAAATTTTAATGGAATGACACATATAACCCTGAAATTTTCATGGAAGGCTTGATTGGTTCGGGTGGCTGCCGTACAACTTCAACAGCTAATTTTAAATAAAAGTACAAATAATGAAGTTAGATTCATAAAACTTGCAAGTCATGTGTCCAATTGTAGGTCACATATATCTCTGAAGTTTTGATAGAGTGGCTTGACAGGTTCGGCTCGTTGCCATATAACTCCAACAGCTAATTTTAAATAAACGTACAAATAATAAAGCTAGATTCATAAAACTTGCAAGTCATGTGTCCAATTGTAGGTCACATATATCTCTGAAGTTTTGATGGAGTGGCTTGACAGGTTCGGCTCGTTGCCATATAACTCTAACAGCTAATTTTAAATATTCGTACAAATAATAAAGCAAGATTCATAAAACTTGGCAGTCATGTGCCCAATTGTAGGTCACATATATCCCTAAAGTTTTGATGGAATAGCTTAACAGTTTATTTTTATAATATGTACAATATTTTTGATTGTAATTATAATTTGACTTATGCTCATTCTGATTTTGAATTGAAAAGCAATTTTTAATTTTCATGAAAAAAAAAAAATATCCTCATTAATATTTAAAAATAAAAATTTTCTTGAATATATTTATACTAAAATTGCGCGATTAAATTATAGATTTTGTTTATATTCAAGTCGGGTAGGGTTTAGTTTGGGGTGTGTAATGGGAATCAATATTAGGTTTAGTTTATGTGTTAGGTTAGATTAAGTTGTTGAAACGTTTTCCATGTATATTCCCTTGAAACCGCAATATTATTCCCAAGGCTAGGAACAGTGTCTTGTCCACCCTATGTCCGGATTTAGGTCTTAATCTTTAAGAATTTTAAAATTTTGCCTTTTAATATGAAATATGGGGACCTCAGTTCAAATCCAAATTTTACATTTTGAAAAAAAAATTTTTTTTTTGTATGCAATAATTTTTTTTTTTAATGAAATTTAATGAAATTTGGGTTTGCTATTTAAAGTTTCGGTTGTATTGTAGTGAATGAGTTCGAACCCAAATTTTGCCTACATTGTATTTAAACATAAAAATAAGAAAATAGGTGAAATATTTTTATTAAATCAAAATTATATTAACACTATTAACAGAAAAAAGCAAGAATTAGTGTTTTGCCTCTCTCTAGGGGCCCAGAAAAGCAAGAAATTACAGTACAAAGTTGTACTGTAATTTTCATCTTTAGTATAAATTAAATAAACAAAATTAAATGAAAAAATCATTACAATTTTAATGATCATAATGATTTTAAAGTTTTTAAAATATAAATTTGTCAGAAATACCCTACATATTATGCATTTACGTTTATTAATGTAAAGTTTTAAGGTTTCATTGAGAAATTTTATAAAACTAGTTTGTTTTTACATTTTGCAACATTATGAAGTTTGGAATTTATTTGAGACAATGAAATGATGAATGAATACGTTTCAAAATTATCAATTTTATTGTTGATATTTGAATATTTTCATCGTTTGTTTCAATTATATTTAGGTAAACGGCAATAATTCGGTCTCATGCATATAATTTGCTTCTAAAAAAATTTACATTAAGTTACAAATCAAAATTAAATAGGTTTTTAAATTATTTTTTTACAATTAAGTTGATTTTCGAGTCCACAGCGCTTCCGATATAATTTTGAATTTATTATTTAGTTTTTGTGGAGCATGAATAGTTCAATTTTTTCAGAGAATGTTGTAATTTCACCTAAAATTTAAAAAAAAATATATTTTTTATTATTGTGGTTCTATGGTTTTTCTTCAGAGTTAGAAAAATGATTAAAAACATTTAAGACCGCTTTAGGTACATTCACTTAATACTCATTTTCTTGTTATTCCTTTTTTTGAGGAAATAGTTTTATATAGAGAGAAACTAAGTATGTTAGCAAATTATTAGAAAATGCAATTTTAAAATATATACAATAATAAAGTTGGGCCAAACCAATGGTTTTTATTGTAGCACTTTTCTCTTCAACAAGTGAAAATACTGCTTTTAAATACAGTCTATGTACACCTCCCACACTATTAAAATTATTTTCATTCATAAACGAAACGATTGCATATTATATTTAGGATGAGCGATTTATGCAGTCTTTGAAATAAAGCAAAAATTAATATAAAGAGGGGTTAACATAATGCTCAATTTTAAGGGTTAATTGCATGAGCTAAGAAAAATAAAGATACTTTTTAGTGTCATGGAATTCACCGTTAGTTTTTTGCGTTTATAGAAATTTAAAAAAGCTTGTGGTTTTTAAAATATAAGGCGTCAAAAATTCAAATTTTACAAATTTCAAGATGCGATAACTTGAGAAGGGGTGGAGATGGGAAAAAATGTTCTTCTAACGAAATAAAATATTTATAAATATCTAAGAGCTCCTAAAATTTCAGACTCCTGTAAGGTACGATGTAGAAGAAAAATGGTATCAAAAATTTGGGAAAAACGGATTTTAGATAACGGTAAATTTTAACGGCCATTTCAGAAATGTTATGCAGCAATAGAGGAAGCCAGCCACTATTTTTCTGCTTTTACAAAATTTGAAAAATGATTATGGTTTCACGGCAATAAATAGTTAAAAAATGGCATCTTTAGGGTTTTAGGGGGGTATAACTTCTAGGGAGGGAGAAATAGGTAAAAATTTCCTTCTACAGAAATAAGATTCTAGTAAAGATCCATGTTCGTATAAAATTTCAGCTTTCTATCTTCAAAGGTGTAGAAGTTTTGTAAACATGTCCATAATAATTTGTTGATTCGTGTCTATAATAGGATAATATTCTTTTCCATAATATTCTTCTCCATAAGTTTATATTATAGCTTGTTTACGGGCTGAATTAGGTACACTAAAAACATCAAAATAGAAACAGACTGAATTAAAAATTAAAAATTTTATCTAAAAATTTGTTTAAACCGATCGAAACCAATGTAGTAATAAAGGAAAATCAAAGTAAGGTGTGTTTTAGTCAGAAGTGTGAAAAATTGGTCGAAAATACAGCTGTTTACCTTATACAATAAACTTAGAAGCAGTTTTTCTGGTCCAGATTCTTGCTTTGTTTAATTTGAGTTGTTCCAACATTTTTTCTATAAAAATACATATTTCAAACTCCGTGTACATGTCTTCTCTTTGGTATTAAAAATGTTTCGAAAATTGATTCCCGATGTAAATCTCTTAATATTGTTGTTATTGTTCAAAAAAGTTCAGTAAAACATTCCGAAAATTTTCATTCTTCTAGTTGTTATTTGCAGCTTTATGGTAAGAACTTATTCCATTAATTTTTTCTTAAATTCCTTCACATTAATTAGTGTAATTTTAGCTATTTTGTTATTAATTTTAAAATTTTGATTCAATTCTGATTATTTTTATAATATGTACAATATTTTTGATTGAAATTATAATTTTGACTTATGATGTTCATTCTGATTTTGAATTGAAAAGCAATTTTTAATTTTCATGAAAAAAAAAAAAATATCCTCATTAATATTTAAAAATAAAAATTTTCTTGAATATATTTATACTAAAATTGCGCGATTAAATTATAGATTTTGTTTATATTCAAGTCGGGTAGGGTTTAGTTTGGGGTGTGTAATGGGAATCAATATTAGGTTTAGTTTATGTGTTAGGTTAGATTAAGTTGTTGAAACGTTTTCCATGTATATTCCCTTGAAACCGCAATATTATTCCCAAGGCTAGGAACAGTGTCTTGTCCACCCTATGTCCGGATTTAGGTCTTAATCTTTAAGAATTTTAAAATTTTGCCTTATAATATGAAATATGGGGACCTCAGTTCAAATCCAAATTTTACATTTTGAAAAAAAAATTTTTTTTTTGTATGCAATAATTTTTTTTTTTTTAATGAAATTTAATGAAATTTGGGTTTGCTATTTAAAGTTTCGGTTGTATTGTAGTGAATGAGTTCGAACCCAAATTTTGCCTACATTGTATTTAAACATAAAAATAAGAAAATAGGTGAAATATTTTTATTAAATCAAAATTATATTAACACTATTAACAGAAAAAAGCAAGAATTAGTGTTTTGCCTCTCTCTAGGGGCCCAGAAAAGCAAGAAATTACAGTACAAAGTTGTACTGTAATTTTCATCTTTAGTATAAATTAAATAAACAAAATTAAATGAAAAAATCATTACAATTTTAATGATCATAATGATTTTAAAGTTTTTAAAATATAAATTTGTCAGAAATACCCTACATATTATGCATTTACGCTTATTAATGTAAAGTTTTAAGGTTTCATTGAGAAATTTTATAAAACTAGTTTGTTTTTAAATTTTGCAACATTATGAAGTTTGGAATTTATTTGAGACAATGAAATGATGAATGAATACGTTTCAAAATTATCAATTTTATTGTTGATATTTGAATATTTTCATCGTTTGTTTCAATTATATTTAGGTAAACGGCAATAATTCGGTCTCATGCATATAATTTGCTTCTAAAAAAATTTACATTAAGTTACAAATCAAAATTAAATAGGTTTTTAAATTATTTTTTTACAATTAAGTTGATTTTCGAGTCCACAGCGCTTCCGATATAATTTTGAATTTATTATTTAGTTTTTGTGGAGCATGAATAGTTCAATTTTTTCAGAGAATGTTGTAATTTCACCTAAAATTTAAAAAAAAATATATTTTTTATTATTGTGGTTCTATGGTTTTTCTTCAGAGTTAGAAAAATGATTAAAAACATTTAAGACCGCTTTAGGTACATTCACTTAATACTCATTTTCTTGTTATTCCTTTTTTGAGGAAATAGTTTTATATAGAGAGAAACTAAGTATGTTAGCAAATTATTAGAAAATGCAATTTTAAAATATATACAATAATAAAGTTGGGCCAAACCAATGGTTTTTATTGTAGCACTTTTCTCTTCAACAAGTGAAAATACTGCTTTTAAATACAGTCTATGTACACCTCCCACACTATTAAAATTATTTTCATTCATAAACGAAACGATTGCATATTATATTTAGGATGAGCGATTTATGCAGTCTTTGAAATAAAGCAAAAATTAATATAAAGAGGGGTTAACATAATGCTCAATTTTAAGGGTTAATTGCATGAGCTAAGAAAAATAAAGATACTTTTTAGTGTCATGGAATTCACCGTTAGTTTTTTGCGTTTATAGAAATTTAAAAAAGCTTGTGGTTTTTAAAATATAAGGCGTCAAAAATTCAAATTTTACAAATTTCAAGATGCGATAACTTGAGAAGGGGTGGAGATGGGAAAAAATGTTCTTCTAACGAAATAAAATATTTATAAATATCTAAGAGCTCCTAAAATTTCAGACTCCTGTAAGGTATCAAAATGGTATCAAAAATTTGGGAAAAACGGATTTTAGATAACGGTAAATTTTAACGGCCATTTCAGAAATGTTATGCAGCAATAGAGGAAGCCAGCCACTATTTTTCTGCTTTTACAAAATTTGAAAAATGATTATGGTTTCACGGCAATAAATAGTTAAAAAATGGCATCTTTAGGGTTTTAGGGGGGTATAACTTCTAGGGAGGGAGAAATAGGTAAAAATTTCCTTCTACAGAAATAAGATTCTAGTAAAGATCCATGTTCGTATAAAATTTCAGCTTTCTATCTTCAAAGGTGTAGAAGTTTTGTAAACATGTCCATAATAATTTGTTGATTCGTGTCTATAATAGGATAATATTCTTTTCCATAATATTCTTCTCCATAAGTTTATATTATAGCTTGTTTACGGGCTGAATTAGGTACACTAAAAACATCAAAATAGAAACAGACTGAATTAAAAATTAAAAATTTTATCTAAAAATTTGTTTAAACCGATCGAAACCAATGTAGTAATAAAGGAAAATCAAAGTAAGGTGTGTTTTAGTCAGAAGTGTGAAAAATTGGTCGAAAATACAGCTGTTTACCTTATACAATAAACTTAGAAGCAGTTTTTCTGGTCCAGATTCTTGCTTTGTTTAATTTGAGTTGTTCCAACATTTTTTCTATAAAAATACATATTTCAAACTCCGTGTACATGTCTTCTCTTTGGTATTAAAAATGTTTCGAAAATTGATTCCCGATGTAAATCTCTTAATATTGTTGTTATTGTTCAAAAAAGTTCAGTAAAACATTCCGAAAATTTTCATTCTTCTAGTTGTTATTTGCAGCTTTATGGTAAGAACTTATTCCATTAATTTTTTCTTAAATTCCTTCACATTAATTAGTGTAATTTTAGCTATTTTGTTATTAATTTTAAAATTTTGATTCAATTCTGATTATTTTTATAATATGTACAATATTTTTGATTGAAATTATAATTTTGACTTATGATGTTCATTCTGATTTTGAATTGAAAAGCAATTTTTAATTTTCATGAAAAAAAAAAAAATATCCTCATTAATATTTAAAAATAAAAATTTTCTTGAATATATTTATACTAAAATTGCGCGATTAAATTATAGATTTTGTTTATATTCAAGTCGGGTAGGGTTTAGTTTGGAGTGTGTAATGGGAATCAATATTAGGTTTAGTTTATGTGTTAGGTTAGATTAAGTTGTTGAAACGTTTTCCATGTATATTCCCTTGAAACCGCAATATTATTCCCAAGGCTAGGAACAGTGTCTTGTCCACCCTATGTCCGGATTTAGGTCTTAATCTTTAAGAATTTTAAAATTTTGCCTTATAATATGAAATATGGGGACCTCAGTTCAAATCCAAATTTTACATTTTGAAAAAAAAATTTTTTTTTTGTATGCAATAATTTTTTTTTTTTAATGAAATTTAATGAAATTTGGGTTTGCTATTTAAAGTTTCGGTTGTATTGTAGTGAATGAGTTCGAACCCAAATTTTGCCTACATTGTATTTAAACATAAAAATAAGAAAATAGGTGAAATATTTTTATTAAATCAAAATTATATTAACACTATTAACAGAAAAAAGCAAGAATTAGTGTTTTGCCTCTCTCTAGGGGCCCAGAAAAGCAAGAAATTACAGTACAAAGTTGTACTGTAATTTTCATCTTTAGTATAAATTAAATAAACAAAATTAAATGAAAAAATCATTACAATTTTAATGATCATAATGATTTTAAAGTTTTTAAAATATAAATTTGTCAGAAATACCCTACATATTATGCATTTACGCTTATTAATGTAAAGTTTTAAGGTTTCATTGAGAAATTTTATAAAACTAGTTTGTTTTTAAATTTTGCAACATTATGAAGTTTGGAATTTATTTGAGACAATGAAATGATGAATGAATACGTTTCAAAATTATCAATTTTATTGTTGATATTTGAATATTTTCATCGTTTGTTTCAATTATATTTAGGTAAACGGCAATAATTCGGTCTCATGCATATAATTTGCTTCTAAAAAAATTTACATTAAGTTACAAATCAAAATTAAATAGGTTTTTAAATTATTTTTTTACAATTAAGTTGATTTTCGAGTCCACAGCGCTTCCGATATAATTTTGAATTTATTATTTAGTTTTTGTGGAGCATGAATAGTTCAATTTTTTCAGAGAATGTTGTAATTTCACCTAAAATTTAAAAAAAAATATATTTTTTATTATTGTGGTTCTATGGTTTTTCTTCAGAGTTAGAAAAATGATTAAAAACATTTAAGACCGCTTTAGGTACATTCACTTAATACTCATTTTCTTGTTATTCCTTTTTTGAGGAAATAGTTTTATATAGAGAGAAACTAAGTATGTTAGCAAATTATTAGAAAATGCAATTTTAAAATATATACAATAATAAAGTTGGGCCAAACCAATGGTTTTTATTGTAGCACTTTTCTCTTCAACAAGTGAAAATACTGCTTTTAAATACAGTCTATGTACACCTCCCACACTATTAAAATTATTTTCATTCATAAACGAAACGATTGCATATTATATTTAGGATGAGCGATTTATGCAGTCTTTGAAATAAAGCAAAAATTAATATAAAGAGGGGTTAACATAATGCTCAATTTTAAGGGTTAATTGCATGAGCTAAGAAAAATAAAGATACTTTTTAGTGTCATGGAATTCACCGTTAGTTTTTTGCGTTTATAGAAATTTAAAAAAGCTTGTGGTTTTTAAAATATTAGGCGTCAAAAATTCAAATTTTACAAATTTCAAGATGCGATAACTTGAGAAGGGGTCGAGATGGGAAAAAATGTTCTTCTAACGAAATAAAATATTTATAAATATCTAAGAGCTGCTAAAATTTCAGACTCCTGTAAGGTACGATGTAGAAGAAAAATGGTATCAAAAATTTGGGAAAAACGGATTTTAGATAACGGTAAATTTTAACGGCCATTTCAGAAATGTTATGCAGCAATAGAGGAAGCCAGCCACTATTTTTCTGCTTTTACAAAATTTGAAAAATGATTATGGTTTCACGGCAATAAATAGTTAAAAAATGGCATCTTTAGGGTTTTAGGGGGGTATAACTTCTAGGGAGGGAGAAATAGGTAAAAATTTCCTTCTACAGAAATAAGATTCTAGTAAAGATCCATGTTCGTATAAAATTTCAGCTTTCTATCTTCAAAGGTGTAGAAGTTTTGTAAACATGTCCATAATAATTTGTTGATTCGTGTCTATAATAGGATAATATTCTTTTCCATAATATTCTTCTCCATAAGTTTATATTATAGCTTGTTTACGGGCTGAATTAGGTACACTAAAAAGATCAAAATAGAAACAGACTGAATTAAAAATTAAAAATTTTATCTAAAAATTTGTTTAAACCGATCGAAACCAATGTAGTAATAAAGGAAAATCAAAGTAAGGTGTGTTTTAGTCAGAAGTGTGAAAAATTGGTCGAAAATACAGCTGTTTACCTTATACAATAAACTTAGAAGCAGTTTTTCTGGTCCAGATTCTTAGCTTTGTTTAATTTGAGTTGTTCCAACATTTTTTCTATAAAAATACATATTTCAAACTCCGTGTACAATACATGTCTTCTCTTTGGTATTAAAAATGTTTCGAAAATTGATTCCCGATGTAAATCTCTTAATATTGTTGTTATTGTTCAAAAAAGTTCAGTAAAACATTCCGAAAATTTTCATTCTTCTAGTTGTTATTTGCAGCTTTATGGTAAGAACTTATTCCATTAATTTTTTCTTAAATTCCTTCACATTAATTAGTGTAATTTTAGCTATTTTGTTATTAATTTTAAAATTTTGATTCAATTCTGATTATTTTTATAATATGTACAATATTTTTGATTGAAATTATAATTTTGACTTATGATGTTCATTCTGATTTTGAATTGAAAAGCAATTTTTAATTTTCATGAAAAAAAAAAAAATATCCTCATTAATATTTAAAAATAAAAATTTTTTTGAATATATTTATACTAAAATTGCGCGATTAAATTATAGATTTTGTTTATATTCAAGTCGGGTAGGGTTTAGTTTGGGGTGTGTAATGGGAATCAATATTAGGTTTAGTTTATGTGTTAGGTTAGATTAAGTTGTTGAAACGTTTTCCATGTATATTCCCTTGAAACCGCAATATTATTCCCAAGGCTAGGAACAGTGTCTTGTCCACCCTATGTCCGGATTTAGGTCTTAATCTTTAAGAATTTTAAAATTTTGCCTTATAATATGAAATATGGGGACCTCAGTTCAAATCCAAATTTTACATTTTGAAAAAAAAATTTTTTTTTTGTATGCAATAATTTTTTTTTTTTTAATGAAATTTAATGAAATTTGGGTTTGCTATTTAAAGTTTCGGTTGTATTGTAGTGAATGAGTTCGAACCCAAATTTTGCCTACATTGTATTTAAACATAAAAATAAGAAAATAGGTGAAATATTTTTATTAAATCAAAATTATATTAACACTATTAACAGAAAAAAGCAAGAATTAGTGTTTTGCCTCTCTCTAGGGGCCCAGAAAAGCAAGAAATTACAGTACAAAGTTGTACTGTAATTTTCATCTTTAGTATAAATTAAATAAACAAAATTAAATGAAAAAATCATTACAATTTTAATGATCATAATGATTTTAAAGTTTTTAAAATATAAATTTGTCAGAAATACCTTACATATTATGCATTTACGCTTATTAATGTAAAGTTTTAAGGTTTCATTGTGAAATTTTATAAAACTAGTTTGTTTTTACATTTTGCAACATTATGAAGTTTGGAATTTATTTGAGACAATGAAATGATGAATGAATACGTTTCAAAATTATCAATTTTATTGTTGATATTTGAATATTTTCATCGTTTGTTCCAATTATATTTAGGTAAACGGCAATAATTCGGTCCCATGCATATAATTTGCTTCTAAAAAAATTTACATTAAGTTACAAATCAAAATTAAATAGGTTTTTAAATTATTTTTTTACAATTAAGTTGATTTTCGAGTCCACAGCGCTTCCGATATAATTTTGAATTTATTATTTAGTTTTTGTGGAGCATGAATAGTTCAATTTTTTCAGAGAATGTTGTAATTTCACCTAAAATTTAAGAAAAAATATATTTTTTATTATTGTGGTTCTATGGTTTTTCTTCAGAGTTAGAAAAATGATTAAAAACATTTAAGACCGCTTTAGGTACATTCACTTAATACTCATTTTCTTGTTAGAGAAACTAAGTAACTAGCAACTATATAGAAACTATATAGAGAGAAACTAAGTATGTTAGCAAATTATTAGAAAATGCAATTTTAAAATATATACAATAATAAAGTTGGGCCAAACCAATGGTTTTTATTGTAGCACTTTTCTCTTCAACAAGTGAAAATACTGCTTTTAAATACAGTCTATGTACACCTCCCACACTATTAAAATTATTTTCATTCATAAACGAAACGATTGCATATTATATTTAGGATGAGCGATTTATGCAGTCTTTGAAATAAAGCAAAAATTAATATAAAGAGGGGTTAACATAATGCTCAATTTTAAGGGTTAATTGCATGAGCTAAGAAAAATAAAGATACTTTTTAGTGTCATGGAATTCACCGTTAGTTTTTTGCGTTTATAGAAATTTAAAAAAGCTTGTGGTTTTTAAAATATAAGGCGTCAAAAATTCAAATTTTACAAATTTCAAGATGCGATAACTTGAGAAGGGGTGGAGATGGGAAAAAATGTTCTTCTAACGAAATAAAATATTTATAAATATCTAAGAGCTGCTAAAATTTCAGACTCCTGTAAGTTACGATGTAGAAGAAAAATGGTATCAAAAATTTGGGAAAAACGGATTTTAGATAACGGTAAATTTTAACGGCCATTTCAGAAATGTTATGCAGCAATAGAGGAAGCCAGCCACTATTTTTCTGCTTTTACAAAATTTGAAAAATGATTATGGTTTCACGGCAATAAATAGTTAAAAAATGGCATCTTTAGGGTTTTAGGGGGGTATAACTTCTAGGGAGGGAGAAATAGGTAAAAATTTCCTTCTACAGAAATAAGATTCTAGTAAAGATCCATGTTCGTATAAAATTTCAGCTTTCTATCTTCAAAGGTGTAGAAGTTTTGTAAACATGTCCATAATAATTTGTTGATTCGTGTCTATAATAGGATAATATTCTTTTCCATAATATTCTTCTCCATAAGTTTATATTATAGCTTGTTTACGGGCTGAATTAGGTACACTAAAAAGATCAAAATAGAAACAGACTGAATTAAAAATTAAAAATTTTATCTAAAAATTTGTTTAAACCGATCGAAACCAATGTAGTAATAAAGGAAAATCAAAGTAAGGTGTGTTTTAGTCAGAAGTGTGAAAAATTGGTCGAAAATACAGCTGTTTACCTTATACAATAAACTTAGAAGCAGTTTTTCTGGTCCAGATTCTTAGCTTTGTTTAATTTGAGTTGTTCCAACATTTTTTCTATAAAAATACATATTTCAAACTCCGTGTACAATACATGTCTTCTCTTTGGTATTAAAAATATTTCGAAAATTGATTCCCGATGTAAATCTCTTAATATTGTTGTTATTGTTCAAAAAAGTTCAGTAAAACATTCCGAAAATTTTCATTCTTCTAGTTGTTATTTGCAGCTTTATGGTAAGAACTTATTCCATTAATTTTTTCTTAAATTCCTTCACATTAATTAGTGTAATTTTAGCTATTTTGTTATTAATTTTAAAATTTTGATTCAATTCTGATTATTTTTATAATATATGTACAATATTTTTGATTGAAATTATAATTTTGACTTATGATGTTCATTCTGATTTTGAATTGAAAAGCAATTTTTAATTTTCATGAAAAAAAAAAAATATCCTCATTAATATTTAAAAATAAAAATTTTCTTGAATATATTTATACTAAAATTGCGCGATTAAATTATAGATTTTGTTTATATTCAAGTCGGGTAGGGTTTAGTTTGGGGTGTGTAATGGGAATCAATATTAGGTTTAGTTTATGTGTTAGGTTAGATTAAGTTGTTGAAACGTTTTCCATGTATATTCCCTTGAAACCGCAATATTATTCCCAAGGCTTGGAACAGTGTCTTGTCCACCCTATGTCCGGATTTAGGTCTTAATCTTTAAGAATTTTAAAATTTTGCCTTATAATATGAAATATGGGGACCTCAGTTCAAATCCAAATTTTACATTTTGAAAAAAAAATTTTTTTTTTGTATGCAATAATTTTTTTTTTTTTAATGAAATTTAATGAAATTTGGGTTTGCTATTTAAAGTTTCGGTTGTATTGTAGTGAATGAGTTCGAACCCAAATTTTGCCTACATTGTATTTAAACATAAAAATAAGAAAATAGGTGAAATATTTTTATTAAATCAAAATTATATTAACACTATTAACAGAAAAAAGCAAGAATTAGTGTTTTGCCTCTCTCTAGGGGCCCAGAAAAGCAAGAAATTACAGTACAAAGTTGTACTGTAATTTTCATCTTTAGTATAAATTAAATAAACAAAATTAAATGAAAAAATCATTACAATTTTAATGATCATAATGATTTTAAAGTTTTTAAAATATAAATTTGTCAGAAATACCCTACATATTATGCATTTACGCTTATTAATGTAAAGTTTTAAGGTTTCATTGTGAAATTTTATAAAACTAGTTTGTTTTTACATTTTGCAACATTATGAAGTTTGGAATTTATTTGAGACAATGAAATGATGAATGAATACGTTTCAAAATTATCAATTTTATTGTTGATATTTGAATATTTTCATCGTTTGTTCCAATTATATTTAGGTAAACGGCAATAATTCGGTCCCATGCATATAATTTGCTTCTAAAAAAATTTACATTAAGTTACAAATCAAAATTAAATAGGTTTTTAAATTATTTTTTTACAATTAAGTTGATTTTCGAGTCCACAGCGCTTCCGATATAATTTTGAATTTATTATTTAGTTTTTGTGGAGCATGAATAGTTCAATTTTTTCAGAGAATGTTGTAATTTCACCTAAAATTTAAAAAAAAATATATTTTTTATTATTGTGGTTCTATGGTTTTTCTTCAGAGTTAGAAAAATGATTAAAAACATTTAAGACCGCTTTAGGTACATTCACTTAATACTCATTTTCTTGTTATTCCTTTTTTGAGGAAATAGTTTTATATAGAGAGAAACTAAGTATGTTAGCAAATTATTAGAAAATGCAATTTTAAAATATATACAATAATAAAGTTGGGCCAAACCAATGGTTTTTATTGTAGCACTTTTCTCTTCAACAAGTGAAAATACTGCTTTTAAATACAGTCTATGTACACCTCCCACACTATTAAAATTATTTTCATTCATAAACGAAACGATTGCATATTATATTTAGGATGAGCGATTTATGCAGTCTTTGAAATAAAGCAAAAATTAATATAAAGAGGGGTTAACATAATGCTCAATTTTAAGGGTTAATTGCATGAGCTAAGAAAAATAAAGATACTTTTTAGTGTCATGGAATTCACCGTTAGTTTTTTGCGTTTATAGAAATTTAAAAAAGCTTGTGGTTTTTAAAATATAAGGCGTCAAAAATTCAAATTTTACAAAATTCAAGATGCGATAACTTGAGAAGGGGTGGAGATGGGAAAAAATGTTCTTCTAACGAAATAAAATATTTATAAATATCTAAGAGCTGCTAAAATTTCAGACTCCTGTAAGGTACGATGTAGAAGAAAAATGGTATCAAAAATTTGGGAAAAACGGATTTTAGATAACGGTAAATTTTAACGGCCATTTCAAAAATGTTATGCAGCAATAGAGGAAGCCAGCCACTATTTTTCTGCTTTTACAAAATTTGAAAAATGATTATGGTTTCACGGCAATAAATAGTTAAAAAATGGCATCTTTAGGGTTTTAGGGGGGTATAACTTCTAGGGAGGGAGAAATAGGTAAAAATTTCCTTCTACAGAAATAAGATTCTAGTAAAGATCCATGTTCGTATAAAATTTCAGCTTTCTATCTTCAAAGGTGTAGAAGTTTTGTAAACATGTCCATAATAATTTGTTGATTCGTGTCTATAATAGGATAATATTCTTTTCCATAATATTCTTCTCCATAAGTTTATATTATAGCTTGTTTACGGGCTGAATTAGGTACACTAAAAACATCAAAATAGAAACAGACTGAATTAAAAATTAAAAATTTTATCTAAAAATTTGTTTAAACCGATCGAAACCAATGTAGTAATAAAGGAAAATCAAAGTAAGGTGTGTTTTAGTCAGAAGTGTGAAAAATTGGTCGAAAATACAGCTGTTTACCTTATACAATAAACTTAGAAGCAGTTTTTCTGGTCCAGATTCTTGCTTTGTTTAATTTGAGTTGTTCCAACATTTTTTCTATAAAAATACATATTTCAAACTCCGTGTACAATACATGTCTTCTCTTTGGTATTAAAAATGTTTCGAAAATTGATTCCCGATGTAAATCTCTTAATATTGTTGTTATTGTTCAAAAAAGTTCAGTAAAACATTCCGAAAATTTTCATTCTTCTAGTTGTTATTTGCAGCTTTATGGTAAGAACTTATTCCATTAATTTTTTCTTAAATTCCTTCACATTAATTAGTGTAATTTTAGCTATTTTGTTATTAATTTTAAAATTTTGATTCAATTCTGATTATTTTTATAATATGTACAATATTTTTGATTGAAATTATAATTTTGACTTATGATGTTCATTCTGATTTTGAATTGAAAAGCAATTTTTAATTTTCATGAAAAAAAAAAAAATATCCTCATTAATATTTAAAAATAAAAATTTTCTTGAATATATTTATACTAAAATTGCGCGATTAAATTATAGATTTTGTTTATATTCAAGTCGGGTAGGGTTAGGTTTAGTTTATGTGTTAGGTTAGATTAAGTTGTTGAAACGTTTTCCATGTATATTCCCTTGAAACCGCAATATTATTCCCAAGGCTAGGAACAGTGTCTTGTCCACCCTATGTCCGGATTTAGGTCTTAATCTTTAAGAATTTTAAAATTTTGCCTTTTAATATGAAATATGGGGACCTCAGTTCAAATCCAAATTTTACATTTTGAAAAAAAAATTTTTTTTTTGTATGCAATAATTTTTTTTTTTTTAATGAAATTTAATGAAATTTGGGTTTGCTATTTAAAGTTTCGGTTGTATTGTAGTTAATGAGTTCGAACCCAAATTTTGCCTACATTGTATTTAAACATAAAAATAAGAAAATAGGTGAAATATTTTTATTAAATAAAAATTATATTAACACTATTAACAGAAAAAAGCAAGAATTAGTGTTTTGCCTCTCTCTAGGGGCCCAGAAAAGCAAGAAATTACAGTACAAAGTTGTACTGTAATTTTCATCTTTAGTATAAATTAAATAAACAAAATTAAATGAAAAAATCATTACAATTTTAATGATCATAATGATTTTAAAGTTTTTAAAATATAAATTTGTCAGAAATACCCTACATATTATGCATTTACGCTTATTAATGTAAAGTTTTAAGGTTTCATTGTGAAATTTTATAAAACTAGTTTGTTTTTACATTTTGCAACATTATGAAGCTTGGAATTTATTTGAGACAATGAAATGATGAATGAATACGTTTCAAAATTATCAATTTTATTGTTGATATTTGAATATTTTCATCGTTTGTTCCAATTATATTTAGGTAAACGGCAATAATTCGGTCCCATGCATATAATTTGCTTCTAAAAAAATTTACATTAAGTTACAAATCAAAATTAAATAGGTTTTTAAATTATTTTTTTACAATTAAGTTGATTTTCGAGTCCACAGCGCTTCCGATATAATTTTGAATTTATTATTTAGTTTTTGTGGAGCATGAATAGTTCAATTTTTTCAGAGAATGTTGTAATTTCACCTAAAATTTAAAAAAAAATATATTTTTTATTATTGTGGTTCTATGGTTTTTCTTCAGAGTTAGAAGAATGATTAAAAACATTTAAGACCGCTTTAGGTACATTCACTTAATACTCATTTTCTTGTTAGAGAAACTAAGTAACTAGCAACTATATAGAAACTATATAGAGAGAAACTAAGTATGTTAGCAAATTATTAGAAAATGCAATTTTAAAATATATACAATAATAAAGTTGGGCCAAACCAATGGTTTTTATTGTAGCACTTTTCTCTTCAACAAGTGAAAATACTGCTTTTAAATACAGTCTATGTACACCTCCCACACTATTAAAATTATTTTCATTCATAAACGAAACGATTGCATATTATATTTAGGATGAGCGATTTATGCAGTCTTTGAAATAAAGCAAAAATTAATATAAAGAGGGGTTAACATAATGCTCAATTTTAAGGGTTAATTGCATGAGCTAAGAAAAATAAAGATACTTTTTAGTGTCATGGAATTCACCGTTAGTTTTTTGCGTTTATAGAAATTTAAAAAAGCTTGTGGTTTTTAAAATATAAGGCGTCAAAAATTCAAATTTTACAAATTTCAAGATGCGATAACTTGAGAAGGGGTGGAGATGGGAAAAAATGTTCTTCTAACGAAATAAAATATTTATAAATATCTAAGAGCTGCTAAAATTTCAGACTCCTGTAAGTTACGATGTAGAAGAAAAATGGTATCAAAAATTTGGGAAAAACGGATTTTAGATAACGGTAAATTTTAACGGCCATTTCAGAAATGTTATGCAGCAATAGAGGAAGTCAGCCACTATTTTTCTGCTTTTACAAAATTTGAAAAATGATTATGGTTTCACGGCAATAAATAGTTAAAAAATGGCATCTTTAGGGTTTTAGGGGGGTATAACTTCTAGGGAGGGAGAAACAGGTAAAAATTTCCTTCTACAGAAATAAGATTCTAGTAAAGATCCATGTTCGTATAAAATTTCAGCTTTCTATCTTCAAAGGTGTAGAAGTTTTGTAAACATGTCCATAATAATTTGTTGATTCGTGTCTATAATAGGATAATATTCTTTTCCATAATATTCTTCTCCATAAGTTTATATTATAGCTTGTTTACGGGCTGAATTAGGTACACTAAAAAGATCAAAATAGAAACAGACTGAATTAAAAATTAAAAATTTTATCTAAAAATTTGTTTAAACCGATCGAAACCAATGATGTAATAAAGGAAAATCAAAGTAAGGTGTGTTTTAGTCAGAGGTGTGAAAAATTGGTCGAAAATACAGCTGTTTACCTTATACAATAAACTTAGAAGCAGTTTTTCTAGTCCAGATTCTTAGATTTGTTTAATTTGAGTTGTTCCAACATTTTTTCTATAAAAATACATATTTCAAACTCCGTGTACAATACATGTCTTCTCTTTGGTATTAAAAATGTTTCGAAAATTGATTCCCGATGTAAATCTCTTAATATTGTTGTTATTGTTCAAAAAAGTTCAGTAAAACATTCCGAAAATTTTCATTCTTCTAGTTGTTATTTGCAGCTTTATGGTAAGAACTTATTCCATTAATTTTTTCTTAAATTCCTTCACATTAATTAGTGTAATTTTAGCTATTTTGTTATTAATTTTAAAATTTTGATTCAATTCTGATTATTTTTATAATATGTACAATATTTTTGATTGAAATTATAATTTTGACTTATGATGTTCATTCTGATTTTGAATTGAAAAGCAATTTTTAATTTTCATGAAAAAAAAAAAATATCCTCATTAATATTTAAAAATAAAAATTTTCTTGAATATATTTATACTAAAATTGCGCGATTAAATTATAGATTTTGTTTATATTCAAGTCGGGTAGGGTTTAGTTTGGGGTGTGTAATGGGAATCAATATTAGGTTTAGTTTATGTGTTAGGTTAGATTAAGTTGTTGAAACGTTTTCCATGTATATTCCCTTGAAACCGCAATATTATTCCCAAGGCTAGGAACAGTGTCTTGTCCACCCTATGTCCGGATTTAGGTCTTAATCTTTAAGAATTTTAAAATTTTGCCTTATAATATGAAATATGGGGACCTCAGTTCAAATCCAAATTTTACATTTTGAAAAAAAATTTTTTTTTTTGTATGCAATAATTTTTTTTTTTTAATGAAATTTAATGAAATTTGGGTTTACTATTTAAAGTTTCGGTTGTATTGTAGTGAATGAGTTCGAACCCAAATTTTGCCTACATTGTATTTAAACATAAAAATAAGAAAATAGGTGAAATATTTTTATTAAATCAAAATTATATTAACACTATTAACAGAAAAAAGCAAAAATTAGTGTTTTGCCTCTCTCTAGGGGCCCAGAAAAGCAAGAAATTACAGTACAAAGTTGTACTGTAATTTTCATCTCTAGTATAAATTAAATAAACAAAATTAAATGAAAAAATCATTACAATTTTAATGATCATAATGATTTTAAAGTTTTTAAAATATAAATTTGTCAGAAATACCCTATATATTATGCATTTACGCTTATTAATGTAAAGTTTTAAGGTTTCATTGAGAAATTTTATAAAACTAGTTTGTTTTTACATTTTGCAACATTATGAAGTTTGGAATTTATTTGAGACAATGAAATGATGAATGAATATGTTTCAAAATTATCAATTTTATTGTTGATATTTGAATATTTTCATCGTTTGTTCCAATTATATTTAGGTAAACGGCAATAATTCGGTCCCATGCATATAATTTGCCTCTAAAAAAATTTACATTAAGTTACAAATTAAAATTAAATAGGTTTTTAAATTATTTTTTTACAATTAAGTTGATTTTCGAGTCCACAGCGCTTCCGATATAATTTTGAATTTATTATTTAGTTTTTGTGGAGCATGAATAGTTCAATTTTTTCAGAGAATGTTGTAATTTCACCTAAAATTTAAGAAAAAATATATTTTTTATTATTGTGGTTCTATGGTTTTTCTTCAGAGTTAGAAAAATGATTAAAAACATTTAAGACCGCTTTAGGTACATTCACTTAATACTCATTTTCTTGTTAGAGAAACTAAGTAACTAGCAACTATATAGAAACTATATAGAGAGAAACTAAGTATGTTAGCAAATTATTAGAAAATGCAATTTTAAAATATATACAATAATAAAGTTGGGCCAAACCAATGGTTTTTATTGTAGCACTTTTCTCTTCAACAAGTGAAAATACTGCTTTTAAATACAGTCTATGTACACCTCCCACACTATTAAAATTATTTTCATTCATAAACGAAACGATTGCATATTATATTTAGGATGAGCGATTTATGCAGTCTTTGAAATAAAGCAAAAATTAATATAAAGAGGGGTTAACATAATGCTCAATTTTAAGGGTTAATTGCATGAGCTAAGAAAAATAAAGATACTTTTTAGTGTCATGGAATTCACCGTTAGTTTTTTGCGTTTATAGAAATTTAAAAAAGCTTGTGGTTTTTAAAATATAAGGCGTCAAAAATTCAAATTTTACAAATTTCAAGATGCGATAACTTGAGAAGGGGTGGAGATGGGAAAAAATGTTCTTCTAACGAAATAAAATATTTATAAATATCTAAGAGCTGCTAAAATTTCAGACTCCTGTAAGTTACGATGTAGAAGAAAAATGGTATCAAAAATTGGGGAAAAACGGATTTTAGATAACGGTAAATTTTAACGGCCATTTCAGAAATGTTATGCAGCAATAGAGGAAGTCAGCCACTATTTTTCTGCTTTTACAAAATTTGAAAAATGATTATGGTTTCACGGCAATAAATAGTTAAAAAATGGCATCTTTAGGGTTTTAGGGGGGTATAACTTCTAGGGAGGGAGAAATAGGTAAAAATTTCCTTCTACAGAAATAAGATTCTAGTAAAGATCCATGTTCGTATAAAATTTCAGCTTTCTATCTTCAAAGGTGTAGAAGTTTTGTAAACATGTCCATAATAATTTGTTGATTCGTGTCTATAATAGGATAATATTCTTTTCCATAATATTCTTCTCCATAAGTTTATATTATAGCTTGTTTACGGGCTGAATTAGGTACACTAAAAAGATCAAAATAGAAACAGACTGAATTAAAAATTAAAAATTTTATCTAAAAATTTGTTTAAACCGATCGAAACCAATGATGTAATAAAGGAAAATCAAAGTAAGGTGTGTTTTAGTCAGAGGTGTGAAAAATTGGTCGAAAATACAGCTGTTTACCTTATACAATAAACTTAGAAGCAGTTTTTCTAGTCCAGATTCTTAGATTTGTTTAATTTGAGTTGTTCCAACATTTTTTCTATAAAAATACATATTTCAAACTCCGTGTACAATACATGTCTTCTCTTTGGTATTAAAAATGTTTCGAAAATTGATTCCCGATGTAAATCTCTTAATATTGTTGTTATTGTTCAAAAAAGTTCAGTAAAACATTCCGAAAATTTTCATTCTTCTAGTTGTTATTTGCAGCTTTATGGTAAGAACTTATTCCATTAATTTTTTCTTAAATTCCTTCACATTAATTAGTGTAATTTTAGCTATTTTGTTATTAATTTTAAAATTTTGATTCAATTCTGATTATTTTTATAATATGTACAATATTTTTGATTGAAATTATAATTTTGACTTATGATGTTCATTCTGATTTTGAATTGAAAAGCAATTTTTAATTTTCATGAAAAAAAAAAATATCCTCATTAATATTTAAAAATAAAAATTTTCTTGAATATATTTATACTAAAATTGCGCGATTAAATTATAGATTTTGTTTATATTCAAGTCGGGTAGGGTTTAGTTTGGGGTGTGTAATGGGAATCAATATTAGGTTTAGTTTATGTGTTAGGTTAGATTAAGTTGTTGAAACGTTTTCCATGTATATTCCCTTGAAACCGCAATATTATTCCCAAGGCTAGGAACAGTGTCTTGTCCACCCTATGTCCGGATTTAGGTCTTAATCTTTAAGAATTTTAAAATTTTGCCTTATAATATGAAATATGGGGACCTCAGTTCAAATCCAAATTTTACATTTTGAAAAAAAATTTTTTTTTTTGTATGCAATAATTTTTTTTTTTTAATGAAATTTAATGAAATTTGGGTTTGCATTTTAAAGTTTCGGTTGTATTGTAGTGAATGAGTTCGAACCCAAATTTTGCCTACATTGTATTTAAACATAAAAATAAGAAAATAGGTGAAATATTTTTATTAAATCAAAATTATATTAACACTATTAACAGAAAAAAGCAAAAATTAGTGTTTTGCCTCTCTCTAGGGGCCCAGAAAAGCAAGAAATTACAGTACAAAGTTGTACTGTAATTTTCATCTCTAGTATAAATTAAATAAACAAAATTAAATGAAAAAAATCATTACAATTTTAATGATCATAATGATTTTAAAGTTTTTAAAATATAAATTTGTCAGAAATACCCTACATATTATGCATTTACGCTTATTAATGTAAAGTTTTAAGGTTTCATTGAGAAATTTTATAAAACTAGTTTGTTTTTACATTTTGCAACATTATGAAGTTTGGAATTTATTTGAGACAATGAAATGATGAATGAATATGTTTCAAAATTATCAATTTTATTGTTGATATTTGAATATTTTCATCGTTTGTTCCAATTATATTTAGGTAAACGGCAATAATTCGGTCCCATGCATATAATTTGCCTCTAAAAAAATTTACATTAAGTTACAAATTAAAATTAAATAGGTTTTTAAATTATTTTTTTACAATTAAGTTGATTTTCGAGTCCACAGCGCTTCCGATATAATTTTGAATTTATTATTTAGTTTTTGTGGAGCATGAATAGTTCAATTTTTTCAGAGAATGTTGTAATTTCACCTAAAATTTAAGAAAAAATATATTTTTTATTATTGTGGTTCTATGGTTTTTCTTCAGAGTTAGAAAAATGATTAAAAACATTTAAGACCGCTTTAGGTACATTCACTTAATACTCATTTTCTTGTTAGAGAAACTAAGTAACTAGCAACTATATAGAAACTATATAGAGAGAAACTAAGTATGTTAGCAAATTATTAGAAAATGCAATTTTAAAATATATACAATAATAAAGTTGGGCCAAACCAATGGTTTTTATTGTAGCACTTTTCTCTTCAACAAGTGAAAATACTGCTTTTAAATACAGTCTATGTACACCTCCCACACTATTAAAATTATTTTCATTCATAAACGAAACGATTGCATATTATATTTAGGATGAGCGATTTATGCAGTCTTTGAAATAAAGCAAAAATTAATATAAAGAGGGGTTAACATAATGCTCAATTTTAAGGGTTAATTGCATGAGCTAAGAAAAATAAAGATACTTTTTAGTGTCATGGAATTCACCGTTAGTTTTTTGCGTTTATAGAAATTTAAAAAAGCTTGTGGTTTTTAAAATATAAGGCGTCAAAAATTCAAATTTTACAAATTTCAAGATGCGATAACTTGAGAAGGGGTGGAGATGGGAAAAAATGTTCTTCTAACGAAATAAAATATTTATAAATATCTAAGAGCTGCTAAAATTTCAGACTCCTGTAAGTTACGATGTAGAAGAAAAATGGTATCAAAAATTTGGGAAAAAACGGATTTTAGATAACGGTAAATTTTAACGGCCATTTCAGAAATGTTATGCAGCAATAGAGGAAGTCAGCCACTATTTTTCTGCTTTTACAAAATTTGAAAAATGATTATGGTTTCACGGCAATAAATAGTTAAAAAATGGCATCTTTAGGGTTTTAGGGGGGTATAACTTCTAGGGAGGGAGAAATAGGTAAAAATTTCCTTCTACAGAAATAAGATTCTAGTAAAGATCCATGTTCGTATAAAATTTCAGCTTTCTATCTTCAAAGGTGTAGAAGTTTTGTAAACATGTCCATAATAATTTGTTGATTCGTGTCTATAATAGGATAATATTCTTTTCCATAATATTCTTCTCCATAAGTTTATATTATAGCTTGTTTACGGGCTGAATTAGGTACACTAAAAAGATCAAAATAGAAACAGACTGAATTAAAAATTAAAAATTTTATCTAAAAATTTGTTTAAACCGATCGAAACCAATGATGTAATAAAGGAAAATCAAAGTAAGGTGTGTTTTAGTCAGAGGTGTGAAAAATTGGTCGAAAATACAGCTGTTTACCTTATACAATAAACTTAGAAGCAGTTTTTCTAGTCCAGATTCTTAGATTTGTTTAATTTGAGTTGTTCCAACATTTTTTCTACAAAAATACATATTTCAAACTCCGTGTACAATACATGTCTTCTCTTTGGTATTAAAAATGTTTCGAATCTCCATAATCTCCATAAATCTCTTAATATTGTTGTTATTGTTCAAAAAAGTTCAGTAAAACATTCCGAAAATTTTCATTTCTAGTTGTTATTTGCAGCTTTATGGTAAGAACTTATTCCATTAATTTTTTCTTAAATTCCTTCACATTAATTAGTGTAATTTTAGCTATTTTGTTATTAATTTTAAAATTTTGATTCAATTCTGATTATTTTTATAATATGTACAATATTTTTGATTGAAATTATAATTTTGAC
Source organism: Condylostylus longicornis (assembly GCF_029603195.1). Taxonomy (NCBI): domain Eukaryota; kingdom Metazoa; phylum Arthropoda; class Insecta; order Diptera; family Dolichopodidae; genus Condylostylus; species Condylostylus longicornis. Next base: position 251,186 of record NW_026578035.1, read on the forward strand.
TTATGATGTTCATTCTGATTTTGAATTGAAAAGCAATTTTTAATTTTCATGAAAAAAAAAAAATATCCTCATTAATATTTAAAAATAAAAATTTTCTTGAATATATTTATACTAAAATTGCGCGATTAAATTATAGATTTTGTTTATATTCAAGTCGGGTAGGGTTTAGTTTGGGGTGTGTAATGGGAATCAATATTAGGTTTAGTTTATGTGTTAGGTTAGATTAAGTTGTTGAAACGTTTTCCATGTATATTCCCTTGAAACCGCAATATTATTCCCAAGGCTAGGAACAGTGTCTTGTCCACCCTATGTCCGGATTTAGGTCTTAATCTTTAAGAATTTTAAAATTTTGCCTTATAATATGAAATATGGGGACCTCAGTTCAAATCCAAATTTTACATTTTGAAAAAAAAATTTTTTTTTTTGTATGCAATCATTTTTTTTTTTTTAATGAAATTTAATGAAATTTGGGTTTGCTATTTAAAGTTTCGGTTGTATTGTAGTGAATGAGTTCGAACCCAAATTTTGCCTACATTGTATTTAAACATAAAAATAAGAAAATAGGTGAAATATTTTTATTAAATCAAAATTATATTAACACTATTAACAGAAAAAAGCAAGAATTAGTGTTTTGCCTCTCTCTAGGGGCCCAGAAAAGCAAGAAATTACAGTACAAAGTTGTACTGTAATTTTCATCTCTAGTATAAATTAAATAAACAAAATTAAATGAAAAAATCATTACAATTTTAATGATCATAATGATTTTAAAGTTTTTAAAATATAAATTTGTCAGAAATACCCTACATATTATGCATTTACGCTTATTAATGTAAAGTTTTAAGGTTTCATTGAGAAATTTTATAAAACTAGTTTGTTTTTACATTTTGCAACATTATGAAGTTTGGAATTTATTTGAGACAATGAAATGATGAATGAATATGTTTCAAAATTATCAATTTTATTGTTGATATTTGAATATTTTCATCGTTTGTTCCAATTATATTTAGGTAAACGGCAATAATTCGGTCCCATGCATATAATTTGCCTCTAAAAAAATTTACATTAAGTTACAAATTAAAATTAAATAGGTTTTTAAATTATTTTTTTACAATTAAGTTGATTTTCGAGTACACAGCGCTTCCGATATAATTTTGAATTTATTATTTAGTTTTTGTGGAGCATGAATAGTTCAATTTTTTCAGAGAATGTTGTAATTTCACCTAAAATTTAAGAAAAAATATATTTTTTATTATTGTGGTTCTATGGTTTTTCTTCAGAGTTAGAAAAATGATTAAAAACATTTAAGACCGCTTTAGGTACATTCACTTAATACTCATTTTCTTGTTAGAGAAACTAAGTAACTAGCAACTATATAGAAACTATATAGAGAGAAACTAAGTATGCTAGCAAATTATTAGAAAATGCAATTTTAAAATATATACAATAATAAAGTTGGGCCAAACCAATGGTTTTTATTGTAGCACTTTTCTCTTCAACAAGTGAAAATACTGCTTTTAAATACAGTCTATGTACACCTCCCACACTATTAAAATTATTTTCATTCATAAACGAAACGATTGCATATTATATTTAGGATGAGCGATTTATGCAGTCTTTGAAATAAAGCAAAAATTAATATAAAGAGGGGTTAACATAATGCTCAATTTTAAGGGTTAATTGCATGAGCTAAGAAAAATAAAGATACTTTTTAGTGTCATGGAATTCACCGTTAGTTTTTTGCGTTTATAGAAATTTAAAAAAGCTTGTGGTTTTTAAAATATAAGGCGTCAAAAATTCAAATTTTACAAATTTCAAGATGCGATAACTTGAGAAGGGGTGGAGATGGGAAAAAATGTTCTTCTAACGAAATAAAATATTTATAAATATCTAAGAGCTGCTAAAATTTCAGACTCCTGTAAGTTACGATGTAGAAGAAAAATGGTATCAAAAATTTGGGAAAAACGGATTTTAGATAACGGTAAATTTTAACGGCCATTTCAGAAATGTTATGCAGCAATAGAGGAAGTCAGCCACTATTTTTCTGCTTTTACAAAATTTGAAAAATGATTATGGTTTCACGGCAATAAATAGTTAAAAAATGGCATCTTTAGGGTTTTAGGGGGGTATAACTTCTAGGGAGGGAGAAATAGGTAAAAATTTCCTTCTACAGAAATAAGATTCTAGTAAAGATCCATGTTCGTATAAAATTTCAGCTTTCTATCTTCAAAGGTGTAGAAGTTTTGTAAACATGTCCATAATAATTTGTTGATTCGTGTCTATAATAGGATAATATTCTTTTCCATAATATTCTTCTCCATAAGTTTATATTATAGCTTGTTTACGGGCTGAATTAGGTACACTAAAAAGATCAAAATAGAAACAGACTGAATTAAAAATTAAAAATTTTATCTAAAAATTTGTTTTAAACCGATCGAAACCAATGATGTAATAAAGGAAAATCAAAGTAAGGTGTGTTTTAGTCAGAGGTGTGAAAAATTGGTCGAAAATACAGCTGTTTACCTTATACAATAAACTTAGAAGCAGTTTTTCTAGTCCAGATTCTTAGATTTGTTTAATTTGAGTTGTTCCAACATTTTTTCTATAAAAATACATATTTCAAACTCCGTGTACAATACATGTCTTCTCTTTGGTATTAAAAATGTTTCGAAAATTGATTCCCGATGTAAATCTCTTAATATTGTTGTTATTGTTCAAAAAAGTTCAGTAAAACATTCCGAAAATTTTCATTCTTCTAGTTGTTATTTGCAGCTTTATGGTAAGAACTTATTCCATTAATTTTTTCTTAAATTCCTTCACATTAATTGGTGTAATTTTAGCTATTTTGTTATTAATTTTAAAATTTTGATTCAATTCTGATTATTTTTATAATATGTACAATATTTTTGATTGAAATTATAATTTTGACTTATGATGTTCATTCTGATTTTGAATTGAAAAGCAATTTTTAATTTTCATGAAAAAAAAAAAATATCCTCATTAATATTTAAAAATAAAAATTTTCTTGAATATATTTATACTAAAATTGCGCGATTAAATTATAGATTTTGTTTATATTCAAGTCGGGTAGGGTTTAGTTTGGGGTGTGTAATGGGAATCAATATTAGGTTTAGTTTATGTGTTAGGTTAGATTAAGTTGTTGAAACGTTTTCCATGTATATTCCCTTGAAACCGCAATATTATTCCCAAGGCTAGGAACAGTGTCTTGTCCACCCTATGTCCGGATTTAGGTCTTAATCTTTAAGAATTTTAAAATTTTGCCTTATAATATGAAATATGGGGGACCTCAGTTCAAATCCAAATTTTACATTTTGAAAAAAAATTTTTTTTTTTGTATGCAATAATTTTTTTTTTTTTAATGAAATTTAATGAAATTTGGGTTTGCTATTTAAAGTTTCGGTTGTATTGTAGTGAATGAGTTCGAACCCAAATTTTGCCTACATTGTATTTAAACATAAAAATAAGAAAATAGGTCGAAATATTTTTATTAAATCAAAATTATATTAACACTATTAACAGAAAAAAGCAAAAATTAGTGTTTTGCCTCTCTCTAGGGGCCCAGAAAAGCAAGAAATTACAGTACAAAGTTGTACTGTAATTTTCATCTCTAGTATAAATTAAATAAACAAAATTAAATGAAAAAATCATTACAATTTTAATGATCATAATGATTTTAAAGTTTTTAAAATATAAATTTGTCAGAAATACCCTACATATTATGCATTTACGCTTATTAATGTAAAGTTTTAAGGTTTCATTGAGAAATTTTATAAAACTAGTTTGTTTTTACATTTTGCAACATTATGAAGTTTGGAATTTATTTGAGACAATGAAATGATGAATGAATATGTTTCAAAATTATCAATTTTATTGTTGATATTTGAATATTTTCATCGTTTGTTCCAATTATATTTAGGTAAACGGCAATAATTCGGTCCCATGCATATAATTTGCCTCTAAAAAAATTTACATTAAGTTACAAATTAAAATTAAATAGGTTTTTAAATTATTTTTTTACAATTAAGTTGATTTTCGAGTCCACAGCGCTTCCGATATAATTTTGAATTTATTATTTAGTTTTTTGTGGAGCATGAATAGTTCAATTTTTTCAGAGAATGTTGTAATTTCACCTAAAATTTAAGAAAAAATATATTTTTTATTATTGTGGTTCTATGGTTTTTCTTCAGAGTTAGAAAAATGATTAAAAACATTTAAGACCGCTTTAGGTACATTCACTTAATACTCATTTTCTTGTTAGAGAAAACTAAGTAACTAGCAACTATATAGAAACTATATAGAGAGAAACTAAGTATGTTAGCAAATTATTAGAAAATGCAATTTTAAAATATATACAATAATAAAGTTGGGCCAAACCAATGGTTTTTATTGTAGCACTTTTCTCTTCAACAAGTGAAAATACTGCTTTTAAATACAGTCTATGTACACCTCCCCACACTATTAAAATTATTTTCATTCATAAACGAAACGATTGCATATTATATTTAGGATGAGCGATTTATGCAGTCTTTGAAATAAAGCAAAAATTAATATAAAGAGGGGTTAACATAATGCTCAATTTTAAGGGTTAATTGCATGAGCTAAGAAAAATAAAGATACTTTTTAGTGTCATGGAATTCACCGTTAGTTTTTTGCGTTTATAGAAATTTAAAAAAGCTTGTGGTTTTTAAAATATAAGGCGTCAAAAATTCAAATTTTACAAATTTCAAGATGCGATAACTTGAGAAGGGGTGGAGATGGGAAAAAAATGTTCTTCTAACGAAATAAAATATTTATAAATATCTAAGAGCTGCTAAAATTTCAGACTCCTGTAAGTTACGATGTAGAAGAAAAATGGTATCAAAAATTTGGGAAAAACGGATTTTAGATAACGGTAAATTTTTAACGGCCATTTCAGAAATGTTATGCAGCAATAGAGGAAGTCAGCCACTATTTTTCTGCTTTTACAAAATTTGAAAAATGATTATGGTTTCACGGCAATAAATAGTTAAAAAATGGCATCTTTAGCGTTTTAGGGGGGTATAACTTCTAGGGAGGGAGAAATAGGTAAAAATTTCCTTCTACAGAAATAAGATTCTAGTAAAGAATAAAAATTTCAGCTTTCTATCTTCAAAGGTGTAGAAGTTTTGTAAACATGTCCATAATAATTTGTTGATTCGTGTCTATAATAGGATAATATTCTTTTCCATAATATTCTTCTCCATAAGTTTATATTATAGCTTGTTTACGGGCTGAATTAGGTACACTAAAAAGATCAAAATAGAAAACAGACTGAATTAAAAATTAAAAATTTTATCTAAAAATTTGTTTAAAACCGATCGAAACCAATGATGTAATAAAGGAAAAATCAAAGTAAGGTGTGTTTTAGTCAGAGGTGTGAAAAATTGGTCGAAAATACAGCTGTTTACCTTGATACAATAAACTTAGAAGCAGTTTTTCTAGTCCAGATTCTTAGATTTGTTTAATTTGAGTTGTTCCAACATTTTTTCTATAAAAATACATATTTCAAACTCCGTGTACAATACATGTCTTCTCTTTGGTATTAAAAATGTTTCGAAAATTGATTCCCGATGTAAATCTCTTAATATTGTTGTTATTGTTCAAAAAAGTTCAGTAAAACATTCCGAAAATTTTCATTCTTCTAGTTGTTATTTGCAGCTTTATGGTAAGAACTTATTCCATTAATTTTTTCTTAAATTCCTTCACATTAATTAGGTGTAATTTTAGCTATTTTGTTATTAATTTTAAAATTTTGATTCAATTCTGATTATTTTTATAATATGTACAATATTTTTGATTGAAATTATAATTTTGACTTATGATGTTCATTCTGATTTTGAATTGAAAAGCAATTTTTAATTTTCATGAAAAAAAAAAAATATCCTCATTAATATTTAAAAATAAAAATTTTCTTGAATATATTTATACTAAAATTGCGCGATTAAATTATAGATTTTGTTTATATTCAAGTCGGGTAGGGTTTAGTTTGGGGTGTGTAATGGGAATCAATATTAGGTTTTAGTTTATGTGTTAGGTTAGATTAAGTTGTTGAAAACGTTTTCCATGTATATTCCCTTGAAACCGCAATATTATTCCCAAGGCTAGGAAACAGTGTCTTGTCCACCCTATGTCCGGATTTAGGTCTTAATCTTTAAGAATTTTAAAATTTTGCCTTATAATATGAAATATGGGGACCTCAGTTCAAATCCAAATTTTACATTTTGAAAAAAAATTTTTTTTTTTTGTATGCAATAATTTTTTTTTTTTAATGAAATTTAATGAAATTTGGGTTTGCTATTTAAAGTTTCGGTTGCATTGTAGTGAATGAGTTCGAACCCAAATTTTGCCTACATTGTATTTAAACATAAAAATAAGAAAATAGGTGAAATATTTTTATTAAATCAAAATTATATTAACACTATTAACAGAAAAAAGCAAAAATTAGTGTTTTGCCTCTCTCTAGGGGCCCAAAAAAGCAAGAAATTACAGTACAAAGTTGTACTGTAATTTTCATCTCTAGTATAAATTGAATAAACAAAATTAAATGAAAAAATCATTACAATTTTAATGATCATAATGATTTTAAAGTTTTTAAAATATAAATTTGTCAGAAATACCCTACATATTATGCATTTACGCTTATTAATGTAAAGCTTTTAAGGTTTCATTGAGAAATTTTATAAAACTAGTTTGTTTTTACATTTTGCAAACATTATGAAGTTTGGAATTTATTTGAGACAATGAAATGATGAATGAATATGTTTCAAAATTATCAATTTTATTGTTGATATTTGAATATTTTCATCGTTTGTTCCAATTATATTTAGGTAAACGGCAATAATTCGGTCCCATGCATATAATTTGCCTCTAAAAAAATTTACATTAAGTTACAAATTAAAATTAAATAGGTTTTTAAATTATTTTTTTACAATTAAGTTGATTTTCGAGTCCACAGCGCTTCCGATATAATTTTGAATTTATTATTTAGTTTTTGTGGAGCATGAATAGTTCAATTTTTTCAGAGAATGTTGTAATTTCACCTAAAATTTAAGAAAAAATATATTTTTTATTATTGTGGTTCTATGGTTTTTCTTCAGAGTTAGAAAAATGATTAAAAACATTTAAGACCGCTTTAGGTACATTCACTTAATACTCATTTTCTTGTTAGAGAAACTAAGTAACTAGCAACTATATAGAAACTATATAGAGAGAAACTAAGTATGTTAGCAAATTATTAGAAAATGCAATTTTAAAATATATACAATAATAAAGTTGGGCCAAACCAATGGTTTTTATTGTAGCACTTTTCTCTTCAACAAGTGAAAATACTGCTTTTAAATACAGTCTATGTACACCTCCCACACTATTAAAATTATTTTCATTCATAAACGAAACGATTGCATATTATATTTAGGATGAGCGATTTATGCAGTCTTTGAAATAAAGCAAAAATTAATATAAAGAGGGGTTAACATAATGCTCAATTTTAAGGGTTAATTGCATGAGCTAAGAAAAATAAAGATACTTTTTAGTGTCATGGAATTCACCGTTAGTTTTTTGCGTTTATAGAAATTTAAAAAAGCTTGTGGTTTTTAAAATATAAGGCGTCAAAAATTCAAATTTTACAAATTTCAAGATGCGATAACTTGAGAAGGGGTGGAGATGGGAAAAAATGTTCTTCTAACGAAATAAAATATTTATAAATATCTAAGAGCTGCTAAAATTTCAGACTCCTGTAAGTTACGATGTAGAAGAAAAATGGTATCAAAAATTTGGGAAAAACGGATTTTAGATAACGGTAAATTTTAACGGCCATTTCAGAAATGTTATGCAGCAATAGAGGAAGTCAGCCACTATTTTTCTGCTTTTACAAAATTTGAAAAATGATTATGGTTTCACGGCAATAAATAGTTAAAAAATGGCATCTTTAGGGTTTTAGGGGGGTATAACTTCTAGGGAGGGAGAAATAGGTAAAAATTTCCTTCTACAGAAATAAGATTCTAGTAAAGATCCATGTTCGTATAAAATTTCAGCTTTCTATCTTCAAAGGTGTAGAAGTTTTGTAAACATGTCCATAATAATTTGTTGATTCGTGTCTATAATAGGATAATATTCTTTTCCATAATATTCTTCTCCATAAGTTTATATTATAGCTTGTTTACGGGCTGAATTAGGTACACTAAAAAGATCAAAATAGAAACAGACTGAATTAAAAATTAAAAATTTTATCTAAAAATTTGTTTAAACCGATCGAAACCAATGATGTAATAAAGGAAAATCAAAGTAAGGTGTGTTTTAGTCAGAGGTGTGAAAAATTGGTCGAAAATACAGCTGTTTACCTTATACAATAAACTTAGAAGCAGTTTTTCTAGTCCAGATTCTTAGATTTGTTTAATTTGAGTTGTTCCAACATTTTTTCTATAAAAATACATATTTCAAACTCCGTGTACAATACATGTCTTCTCTTTGGTATTAAAAATGTTTCGAAAATTGATTCCCGATGTAAATCTCTTAATATTGTTGTTATTGTTCAAAAAAGTTCAGTAAAACATTCCGAAAATTTTCATTCTTCTAGTTGTTATTTGCAGCTTTATGGTAAGAACTTATTCCATTAATTTTTTCTTAAATTCCTTCACATTAATTAGTGTAATTTTAGCTATTTTGTTATTAATTTTAAAATTTTGATTCAATTCTGATTATTTTTATAATATGTACAATATTTTTGATTGAAATTATAATTTTGACTTATGATGTTCATTCTGATTTTGAATTGAAAAGCAATTTTTAATTTTCATGAAAAAAAAAAAATATCCTCATTAATATTTAAAAATAAAAATTTTCTTGAATATATTTATACTAAAATTGCGCGATTAAATTATAGATTTTGTTTATATTCAAGTCGGGTAGGGTTTAGTTTGGGGTGTGTAATGGGAATCAATATTAGGTTTAGTTTATGTGTTAGGTTAGATTAAGTTGTTGAAACGTTTTCCATGTATATTCCCTTGAAACCGCAATATTATTCCCAAGGCTAGGAACAGTGTCTTGTCCACCCTATGTCCGGATTTAGGTCTTAATCTTTAAGAATTTTAAAATTTTGCCTTATAATATGAAATATGGGGACCTCAGTTCAAATCCAAATTTTACATTTTGAAAAAAAATTTTTTTTTTTGTATGCAATAATTTTTTTTTTTTAATGAAATTTAATGAAATTTGGGTTTGCTATTTAAAGTTTCGGTTGTATTGTAGTGAATGAGTTCGAACCCAAATTTTGCCTACATTGTATTTAAACATAAAAATAAGAAAATAGGTGAAATATTTTTATTAAATCAAAATTATATTAACACTATTAACAGAAAAAAGCAAAAATTAGTGTTTTGCCTCTCTCTAGGGGCCCAGAAAAGCAAGAAATTACAGTACAAAGTTGTACTGTAATTTTCATCTCTAGTATAAATTAAATAAACAAAATTAAATGAAAAAATCATTACAATTTTAATGATCATAATGATTTTAAAGTTTTTAAAATATAAATTTGTCAGAAATACCCTACATATTATGCATTTACGCTTATTAATGTAAAGTTTTAAGGTTTCATTGAGAAATTTTATAAAACTAGTTTGTTTTTACATTTTGCAACATTATGAAGTTTGGAATTTATTTGAGACAATGAAATGATGAATGAATATGTTTCAAAATTATCAATTTTATTGTTGATATTTGAATATTTTCATCGTTTGTTCCAATTATATTTAGGTAAACGGCAATAATTCGGTCCCATGCATATAATTTGCCTCTAAAAAAATTTACATTAAGTTACAAATTAAAATTAAATAGGTTTTTAAATTATTTTTTTTACAATTAAGTTGATTTTCGAGTCCACAGCGCTTCCGATATAATTTTGAATTTATTATTTAGTTTTTGTGGAGCATGAATAGTTCAATTTTTTCAGAGAATGTTGTAATTTCACCTAAAATTTAAGAAAAAATATATTTTTTATTATTGTGGTTCTATGGTTTTTCTTCAGAGTTAGAAAAATGATTAAAAACATTTAAGACCGCTTTAGGTACATTCACTTAATACTCATTTTCTTGTTAGAGAAACTAAGTAACTAGCAACTATATAGAAACTATATAGAGAGAAACTAAGTATGTTAGCAAATTATTAGAAAATGCAATTTTAAAATATATACAATAATAAAGTTGGGCCAAACCAATGGTTTTTATTGTAGCACTTTTCTCTTCAACAAGTGAAAATACTGCTTTTAAATACAGTCTATGTACACCTCCCACACTATTAAAATTATTTTCATTCATAAACGAAACGATTGCATATTATATTTAGGATGAGCCATTTATGCAGTCTTTGAAATAAAGCAAAAATTAATATAAAGAGGGGTTAACATAATGCTCAATTTTAAGGGTTAATTGCATGAGCTAAGAAAAATAAAGATACTTTTTAGTGTCATGGAATTCACCGTTAGTTTTTTGCGTTTATAGAAATTTAAAAAAGCTTGTGGTTTTTAAAATATAAGGCGTCAAAAATTCAAATTTTACAAATTTCAAGATGCGATAACTTGAGAAGGGGTGGAGATGGGAAAAAATGTTCTTCTAACGAAATAAAATATTTATAAATATCTAAGAGCTGCTAAAATTTCAGACTCCTGTAAGTTACGATGTAGAAGAAAAATGATATCAAAAATTTGGGAAAAACGGATTTTAGATAACGGTAAATTTTAACGGCCATTTCAGAAATGTTATGCAGCAATAGAGGAAGTCAGCCACTATTTTTCTGCTTTTACAAAATTTGAAAAATGATTATGGTTTCACGGCAATAAATAGTTAAAAAATGGCATCTTTAGGGTTTTAGGGGGGTATAACTTCTAGGGAGGGAGAAATAGGTAAAAATTTCCTTCTACAGAAATAAGATTCTAGTAAAGATCCATGTTCGTATAAAATTTCAGCTTTCTATCTTCAAAGGTGTAGAAGTTTTGTAAACATGTCCATAATAATTTGTTGATTCGTGTCTATAATAGGATAATATTCTTTTCCATAATATTCTTCTCCATAAGTTTATATTATAGCTTGTTTACGGGCTGAATTAGGTACACTAAAAAGATCAAAATAGAAACAGACTGAATTAAAAATTAAAAATTTTATCTAAAAATTTGTTTAAACCGATCGAAACCAATGATGTAATAAAGGAAAATCAAAGTAAGGTGTGTTTTAGTCAGAGGTGTGAAAAATTGGTCGAAAATACAGCTGTTTACCTTATACAATAAACTTAGAAGCAGTTTTTTCTAGTCCAGATTCTTAGATTTGTTTAATTTGAGTTGTTCCAACATTTTTTCTATAAAAATACATATTTCAAACTCCGTGTACAATACATGTCTTCTCTTTGGTATTAAAAATGTTTCGAAAATTGATTCCCGATGTAAATCTCTTAATATTGTTGTTATTGTTCAAAAAAGTTCAGTAAAACATTCCGAAAATTTTCATTCTTCTAGTTGTTATTTGCAGCTTTATGGTAAGAACTTATTCCATTAATTTTTTCTTAAATTCCTTCACATTAATTAGTGTAATTTTAGCTATTTTGTTATTAATTTTAAAATTTTGATTCAATTCTGATTATTTTTATAATATGTACAATATTTTTGATTGAAATTATAATTTTGACTTATGATGTTCATTCTGATTTTGAATTGAAAAGCAATTTTTAATTTTCATGAAAAAAAAAAAATATCCTCATTAATATTTAAAAATAAAAATTTTCTTGAATATATTTATACTAAAATTGCGCGATTAAATTATAGATTTTGTTTATATTCAAGTCGGGTAGGGTTTAGTTTGGGGTGTGTAATGGGAATCAATATTAGGTTTAGTTTATGTGTTAGGTTAGATTAAGTTGTTGAAACGTTTTCCATGTATATTCCCTTGAAACCGCAATATTATTCCCAAGGCTAGGAACAGTGTCTTGTCCACCCTATGTCCGGATTTAGGTCTTAATCTTTAAGAATTTTAAAATTTTGCCTTATAATATGAAATATGGGGACCTCAGTTCAAATCCAAATTTTACATTTTGAAAAAAAATTTTTTTTTTTGTATGCAATAATTTTTTTTTTTTAATGAAATTTAATGAAATTTGGGTTTGCTATTTAAAGTTTCGGTTGTATTGTAGTGAATGAGTTCGAACCCAAATTTTGCCTACATTGTATTTAAACATAAAAATAAGAAAATAGGTGAAATATTTTTATTAAATCAAAATTATATTAACACTATTAACAGAAAAAAGCAAGAATTAGTGTTTTGCCTGTCTCTAGGGGCCCAGAAAGGCAAGAAATTACAGTACAAAGTTGTACTGTAATTTTCATCTTTAGTATAAATTAAATAAACAAAATTAAATGAAAAAATCATTACAATTTTAATGATCATAATGATTTTAAAGTTTTTAAAATATAAATTTGTCAGAAATACCCTACATATTATGCATTTACGCTTATTAATGTAAAGTTTTAAGGTTTCATTGAGAAATTTTATAAAACTAGTTTGTTTTTACATTTTGCAACATTATGAAGTTTGGAATTTATTTGAGACAATGAAATGATGAATGAATACGTTTCAAAATTATCAATTTTATTGTTGATATTTGAATATTTTCATCGTTTGTTTCAATTATATTTAGGTAAACGGCAATAATTCGGTCTCATGCATATAATTTGCTTCTAAAAAAATTTACATTAAGTTACAAATCAAAATTAAATAGGTTTTTAAATTATTTTTTTACAATTAAGTTGATTTTCGAGTCCACAGCGCTTCCGATATAATTTTGAATTTATTATTTAGTTTTTGTGGAGCATGAATAGTTCAATTTTTTCAGAGAATGTTGTAATTTCACCTAAAATTTAAGAAAAAATATATTTTTTATTATTGTGGTTCTATGGTTTTTCTTCAGAGTTAGAAAAATGATTAAAAACATTTAAGACCGCTTTAGGTACATTCACTTAATACTCATTTTCTTGTTAGAGAAACTAAGTAACTAGCAACTATATAGAAACTATATAGAGAGAAACTAAGTATGTTAGCAAATTATTAGAAAATGCAATTTTAAAATATATACAATAATAAAGTTGGGCCAAACCAATGGTTTTTATTGTAGCACTTTTCTCTTCAACAAGTGAAAATAATGCTTTTAAATACAGTCTATGTACACCTCCCACACTATTAAAAATATTTTCATTCATAAACGAAACGATTGCATATTATATTTAGGATGAGCGATTTATGCAGTCTTTGAAATAAAGCAAAAATTAATATAAAGAGGGGTTAACATAATGCTCAATTTTAATGGTTAATTGCATGAGCTAAGAAAAATAAAGATACTTTTTAGTGTCATGGAATTTACCGTTGGTTTTTTGCGTTTATAGAAATTTAAAAAAGCTTGTGGTTTTTAAAATATAAGGCGTCAAAAATTCAAATTTTACAAATTTCAAGATGCGATAAGTTGAGAAGGGGTGGAGACGGGAAAAAATGTTCTTTTAACGAAATAAAATATTTATGAATATCTAAGAGCTGCTAAAATTTCAGACTCCTGTAAGGTACGATGTAGAAGAAAAATGGTATCAAAAATTTGCATGTTCGTATAAAATTTCAGCTTTCTATCTTCAAAGGTGTAGAAGTTCTGTAAACATGTCCATAATAATTTGTTGATTCGTGTCTATAATAGGATAATATTCTTTTCCATAATATTCTTCTCCATAAGTTTATATTATAGCTTGTTTACGGAATGAATTAGGTACACTAAAAAGATCAAAATAGAAACAAACTGAATAAAAAATTAAAAATTTTATCTAAAAATTTGTTTAAAACCGATCGAAATCAATGATGTAATAAAGGAAAATCAAAGTAAGATGTGTTTTAGTAAGAGGTGTGAAAAATTGGTCGAAAATACAGCTGTTTACCTTATACAATAAACTTAGAAGCAGTTTTTCTAGTCCAGATTCTTAGATTTGTTTAATTTGAGTTGTTCCAACATTTTTTCTACAAAAATACATATTTCAAACTCCTTGTACAATACATGTCTTCTTTTTGGTATTAAAAATGTTTTGAAAATTGATTCCCGATGCAAATCTCTTAATATTGTTGTTATTGTTGAAAAAAGTTCAGTAAAACATTCCGAAAATTTTCATTCTTCTAGTTGTTATTTGCAGCTTTATGGTAAGAACTTATTCCATTAATTTTTTCTTAAATTCCTTCACATTAATTGGTGTAATTTTAGCTATTTTGTTATTAATTTTAAAATTTTGATTCAATTCTGATTATTTTTATAATATGTACAATATTTTTGATTGAAATTATAATTTTGACTTATGATGTTCATTCTGATTTTGAATTGAAAAGCAATTTTTAATTTTCATGAAAAAAAAAAAAAATATCCTCATTAATATTTAAAAATAAAAATTTTCTTGAATATATTTATACTAAAATTGCGCGATTAAATTATAGATTTTGTTTATATTCAAGTCGGGTAGGGTTTAGTTTGGGGTGTGTAATGGGAATCAATATTAGGTTTAGTTTATGTGTTAGGTTAGATTAAGTTGTTGAAACGTTTTCCATGTATATTCCCTTGAAACCGCAATATTATTCCCAAGGCTAGGAACAGTGTCTTGTCCACTCTATGTCCGGATTTAGGTCTTAATCTTTAAGAATTTTAAAATTTTGCCTTATAATATGAAATATGGGGACCTCAGTTCAAATCCAAATTTTACATTTTGAAAAAAAAATTTTTTTTTTGTATGCAATAATTTTTTTTTTTTAATGAAATTTAATGAAATTTGGGTTTGCTATTTAAAGTTTCGGTTGTATTGTAGTGAATGAGTTCGAACACAAATTTTGCCTACATTGTATTTAAACATAAAAATAAGAAAATAGGTGAAATATTTTTATTAAATCAAAATTATATTAACACTATTAACAGAAAAAAGCAAAAATTAGTGTTTTGCCTCTCTCTAGGGGCCCAGAAAAGCAAGAAATTACAGTACAAAGTTGTACTGTAATTTTCATCTTTAGTATAAATTAAATAAACAAAATTAAATGAAAAAATCATTACAATTTTAATGATCATAATGATTTTAAAGTTTTTAAAATATAAATTTGTCAGAAATACCCTACATATTATGCATTTACGCTTATTAATGTAAAGTTTTAAGGTTTCATTGAGAAATTTTATAAAACTAGTTTGTTTTTACATTTTGCAACATTATGAAGTTTGGAATTTATTTGAGACAATGAAATGATGAATGAATATTTTTCAAAATTATCAATTTTATTGTTGATATTTGAATATTTTCATCGTTTGTTCCAATTATATTTAGGTAAACGGCAATAATTCGGTCCCATGCATATCATTTTCTTCTAAAAAAATTTACATTAAGTTACAAATCAAAATTAAATAGGTTTTTAAATTATTTTTTTACAATTAAGTTGATTTTCGAGTCCACAGCGCTTCCGATATAATTTTGAATTTATTATTTAGTTTTTGTGGAGCATGAATAGTTCAATTTTTTCAGAGAATGTTGTAATTTCACCTAAAATTTAAGAAAAAATATATTTTTTATTATTGTGGTTCTATGGTTTTTCTTCAGAGTTAGAAAAATGATTAAAAACATTTAAGACCGCTTTAGGTACATTCACTTAATACTCATTTTCTTGTTAGAGAAACTAAGTAACTAGCAACTATATAGAAACTATATAGAGAGAAACTAAGTATGTTAGCAAATTATTAGAAAATGCAATTTTAAAATATATACAATAATAAAGTTGGGCCAAACCAAAGGTTTTTATTGTAGCACTTTTCTCTTCAACAAGTGAAAATAATGCTTTTAAATACAGTCTATGTACACCTCCCACACTATTAAAAATATTTTCATTCATAAACGAAACGATTGCATATTATATTTAGGATGAGCGATTTATGCAGTCTTTGAAATAAAGCAAAAATTAATATAAAGAGGGGTTAACATAATGCTCAATTTTAATGGTTAATTGCATGAGCTAAGAAAAATAAAGATACTTTTTAGTGTCATGGAATTTACCGTTGGTTTTTTGCGTTTATAGAAATTTAAAAAAGCTTGTGGTTTTTAAAATATAAGGCGTCAAAAATTCAAATTTTACAAATTTCAAGATGCGATAAGTTGAGAAGGGGTGGAGACGGGAAAAAATGTTCTTCTAACGAAATAAAATATTTATGAATATCTAAGAGCTGCTAAAATTTCAGACTCCTGTAAGGTACGATGTAGAAGAAAAATGGTATCAAAAATTTGCATGTTCGTATAAAATTTCAGCTTTCTATCTTCAAAGGTGTAGAAGTTCTGTAAACATGTCCATAATAATTTGTTGATTCGTGTCTATAATAGGATAATATTCTTTTCCATAATATTCTTCTCCATAAGTTTATATTATAGCTTGTTTACGGAATGAATTAGGTACACTAAAAAGATCAAAATAGAAACAAACTGAATAAAAAATTAAAAATTTTATCTAAAAATTTGTTTAAACCGATCGAAATCAATGATGTAATAAAGGAAAATCAAAGTAAGATGTGTTTTAGTAAGAGGTGTGAAAAATTGGTCGAAAATACAGCTGTTTACCTTATACAATAAACTTAGAAGCAGTTTTTCTAGTCCAGATTCTTAGATTTGTTTAATTTGAGTTGTTCCAACATTTTTTCTATAAAAATACATATTTCAAACTCCTTGTACAATACATGTCTTCTTTTTGGTATTAAAAATGTTTTGAAAATTGATTCCCGATGCAAATCTCTTAATATTGTTGTTATTGTTGAAAAAAGTTCAGTAAAACATTCCGAAAATTTTCATTCTTCTAGTTGTTATTTGCAGCTTTATGGTAAGAACTTATTCCATTAATTTTTTCTTAAATTCCTTCACATTAATTAGTGTAATTTTAGCTATTTTGTTATTAATTTTAAAATTTTGATTCAATTCTGATTATTTTTATAATATGTACAATATTTTTGATTGAAATTATAATTTTGACTTATGATGTTCATTCTGATTTTGAATTGAAAAGCAATTTTTAATTTTCATGAAAAAAAAAAATATCCTCATTAATATTTAAAAATAAAAATTTTCTTGAATATATTTATACTAAAATTGCGCGATTAAATTATAGATTTTGTTTATATTCAAGTCGGGTAGGGTTTAGTTTGGGGTGTGTAATGGGAATCAATATTAGGTTTAGTTTATGTGTTAGGTTAGATTAAGTTGTTGAAACGTTTTCCATGTATATTCCCTTGAAACCGCAATATTATTCCCAAGGCTAGGAACAGTGTCTTGTCCACTCTATGTCCGGATTTAGGTCTTAATCTTTAAGAATTTTAAAATTTTGCCTTATAATATGAAATATGGGGACCTCAGTTCAAATCCAAATTTTACATTTTGAAAAAAAAATTTTTTTTTTGTATGCAATAATTTTTTTTTTTTAATGAAATTTAATGAAATTTGGGTTTGCTATTTAAAGTTTCGGTTGTATTGTAGTGAATGAGTTCGAACACAAATTTTGCCTACATTGTATTTAAACATAAAAATAAGAAAATAGGTGAAATATTTTTATTAAATCAAAATTATATTAACACTACAAAAATTAGTGTTTTGCCTCTCTCTAGGGGCCCAGAAAAGCAAGAAATTACAGTACAAAGTTGTACTGTAATTTTCATCTTTAGTATAAATTAAATAAACAAAATTAAATGAAAAAATCATTACAATTTTAATGATCATAATGATTTTAAAGTTTTTAAAATATAAATTTGTCAGAAATACCCTACATATTATGCATTTACGCTTATTAATGTAAAGTTTTAAGGTTTCATTGAGAAATTTTATAAAACTAGTTTGTTTTTACATTTTGCAACATTATGAAGTTTGGAATTTATTTGAGACAATGAAATGATGAATGAATATTTTTCAAAATTATCAATTTTATTGTTGATATTTGAATATTTTCATCGTTTGTTCCAATTATATTTAGGTAAACGGCAATAATTCGGTCCCATGCATATCATTTTCTTCTAAAAAAATTTACATTAAGTTACAAATCAAAATTAAATAGGTTTTTAAATTATTTTTTTACAATTAAGTTGATTTTCGAGTCCACAGCGCTTCCGATATAATTTTGAATTTATTATTTAGTTTTTGTGGAGCATGAATAGTTCAATTTTTTCAGAGAATGTTGTAATTTCACCTAAAATTTAAGAAAAAATATATTTTTTATTATTGTGGTTCTATGGTTTTTCTTCAGAGTTAGAAAAATGATTAAAAACATTTAAGACCGCTTTAGGTACATTCACTTAATACTCATTTTCTTGTTAGAGAAACTAAGTAACTAGCAACTATATAGAAACTATATAGAGAGAAACTAAGTATGTTAGCAAATTATTAGAAAATGCAATTTTAAAATATATACAATAATAAAGTTGGGCCAAACCAAAGGTTTTTATTGTAGCACTTTTCTCTTCAACAAGTGAAAATAATGCTTTTAAATACAGTCTATGTACACCTCCCACACTATTAAAAATATTTTCATTCATAAACGAAACGATTGCATATTATATTTAGGATGAGCGATTTATGCAGTCTTTGAAATAAAGCAAAAATTAATATAAAGAGGGGTTAACATAATGCTCAATTTTAATGGTTAATTGCATGAGCTAAGAAAAATAAAGATACTTTTTAGTGTCATGGAATTTACCGTTGGTTTTTTGCGTTTATAGAAATTTAAAAAAGCTTGTGGTTTTTAAAATATAAGGCGTCAAAAATTCAAATTTTACAAATTTCAAGATGCGATAAGTTGAGAAGGGGTGGAGACGGGAAAAAATGTTCTTTTAACGAAATAAAATATTTATGAATATCTAAGAGCTGCTAAAATTTCAGACTCCTGTAAGGTACGATGTAGAAGAAAAATGGTATCAAAAATTTGCATGTTCGTATAAAATTTCAGCTTTCTATCTTCAAAGGTGTAGAAGTTCTGTAAACATGTCCATAATAATTTGTTGATTCGTGTCTATAATAGGATAATATTCTTTTCCATAATATTCTTCTCCATAAGTTTATATTATAGCTTGTTTACGGAATGAATTAGGTACACTAAAAAGATCAAAATAGAAACAAACTGAATAAAAAATTAAAAATTTTATCTAAAAATTTGTTTAAACCGATTGAAATCAATGATGTAATAAAGGAAAATCAAAGTAAGATGTGTTTTAGTAAGAGGTGTGAAAAATTGGTCGAAAATACAGCTGTTTACCTTATACAATAAACTTAGAAGCAGTTTTTCTAGTCCAGATTCTTAGATTTGTTTAATTTGAGTTGTTCCAACATTTTTTCTACAAAAATACATATTTCAAACTCCTTGTACAATACATGTCTTCTTTTTGGTATTAAAAATGTTTTGAAAATTGATTCCCGATGCAAATCTCTTAATATTGTTGTTATTGTTGAAAAAAGTTCAGTAAAACATTCCGAAAATTTTCATTCTTCTAGTTGTTATTTGCAGCTTTATGGTAAGAACTTATTCCATTAATTTTTTCTTAAATTCCTTCACATTAATTAGTGTAATTTTAGCTATTTTGTTATTAATTTTAAAATTTTGATTCAATTCTGATTATTTTTATAATATGTACAATATTTTTGATTGAAATTATAATTTTGACTTATGATGTTCATTCTGATTTTGAATTGAAAAGCAATTTTTAATTTTCATGAAAAAAAAAAAATATCCTCATTAATATTTAAAAATAAAAATTTTCTTGAATATATTTATACTAAAATTGCGCGATTAAATTATAGATTTTGTTTATATTCAAGTTGGGTAGGGTTTAGTTTGGGGTGTGTAATGGGAATCAATATTAGGTTTAGTTTATGTGTTAGGTTAGATTAAGTTGTTGAAACGTTTTCCATGTATATTCCCTTGAAACCGCAATATTATTCCCAAGGCTAGGAACAGTGTCTTGTCCACTCTATGTCCGGATTTAGGTCTTAATCTTTAAGAATTTTAAAATTTTGCCTTATAATATGAAATATGGGGACCTCAGTTCAAATCCAAATTTTACATTTTGAAAAAAAAATTTTTTTTTTGTATGCAATAATTTTTTTTTTTTAATGAAATTTAATGAAATTTGGGTTTGCTATTTAAAGTTTCGGTTGTATTGTAGTGAATGAGTTCGAACACAAATTTTGCCTACATTGTATTTAAACATAAAAATAAGAAAATAGGTGAAATATTTTTATTAAATCAAAATTATATTAACACTATTAACAGAAAAAAGCAAAAATTAGTGTTTTGCCTCTCTCTAGGGGCCCAGAAAAGCAAGAAATTACAGTACAAAGTTGTACTGTAATTTTCATCTTTAGTATAAATTAAATAAACAAAATTAAATGAAAAAATCATTACAATTTTAATGATCATAATGATTTTAAAGTTTTTAAAATATAAATTTGTCAGAAATACCCTACATATTATGCATTTACGCTTATTAATGTAAAGTTTTAAGGTTTCATTGAGAAATTTTATAAAACTAGTTTGTTTTTACATTTTGCAACATTATGAAGTTTGGAATTTATTTGAGACAATGAAATGATGAATGAATATTTTTCAAAATTATCAATTTTATTGTTGATATTTGAATATTTTCATCGTTTGTTCCAATTATATTTAGGTAAACGGCAATAATTCGGTCCCATGCATATCATTTTCTTCTAAAAAAATTTACATTAAGTTACAAATCAAAATTAAATAGGTTTTTAAATTATTTTTCTACAATTAAGTTGATTTTCGAGTCCACAGCGCTTCCGATATAATTTTGAATTTATTATTTAGTTTTTGTGGAGCATGAATAGTTCAATTTTTTCAGAGAATGTTGTAATTTCACCTAAAATTTAAGAAAAAATATATTTTTTATTATTGTGGTTCTATGGTTTTTCTTCAGAGTTAGAAAAATGATTAAAAACATTTAAGACCGCTTTAGGTACATTCACTTAATACTCATTTTCTTGTTAGAGAAACTAAGTAACTAGCAACTATATAGAAACTATATAGAGAGAAACTAAGTATGTTAGCAAATTATTAGAAAATGCAATTTTAAAATATATACAATAATAAAGTTGGGCCAAACCAAAGGTTTTTATTGTAGCACTTTTCTCTTCAACAAGTGAAAATAATGCTTTTAAATACAGTCTATGTACACCTCCCACACTATTAAAAATATTTTCATTCATAAACGAAACGATTGCATATTATATTTAGGATGAGCGATTTATGCAGTCTTTGAAATAAAGCAAAAATTAATATAAAGAGGGGTTAACATAATGCTCAATTTTAATGGTTAATTGCATGAGCTAAGAAAAATAAAGATACTTTTTAGTGTCATGGAATTTACCGTTGGTTTTTTGCGTTTATAGAAATTTAAAAAAGCTTGTGGTTTTTAAAATATAAGGCGTCAAAAATTCAAATTTTACAAATTTCAAGATGCGATAAGTTGAGAAGGGGTGGAGACGGGAAAAAATGTTCTTTTAACGAAATAAAATATTTATGAATATCTAAGAGCTGCTAAAATTTCAGACTCCTGTAAGGTACGATGTAGAAGAAAAATGGTATCAAAAATTTGTATGTTCGTATAAAATTTCAGCTTTCTATCTTCAAAGGTGTAGAAGTTCTGTAAACATGTCCATAATAATTTGTTGATTCGTGTCTATAATAGGATAATATTCTTTTCCATAATATTCTTCTCCATAAGTTTATATTATAGCTTGTTTACGGAATGAATTAGGTACACTAAAAAGATCAAAATAGAAACAAACTGAATAAAAAATTAAAAATTTTATCTAAAAATTTGTTTAAACCGATCGAAATCAATGATGTAATAAAGGAAAATCAAAGTAAGATGTGTTTTAGTAAGAGGTGTGAAAAATTGGTCGAAAATACAGCTGTTTACCTTATACAATAAACTTAGAAGCAGTTTTTCTAGTCCAGATTCTTAGATTTGTTTAATTTGAGTTGTTCCAACATTTTTTCTACAAAAATACATATTTCAAACTCCTTGTACAATACATGTCTTCTTTTTGGTATTAAAAATGTTTTGAAAATTGATTCCCGATGCAAATCTCTTAATATTGTTGTTATTGTTGAAAAAAGTTCAGTAAAACATTCCGAAAATTTTCATTCTTCTAGTTGTTATTTGCAGCTTTATGGTAAGAACTTATTCCATTAATTTTTTCTTAAATTCCTTCACATTAATTAGTGTAATTTTAGCTATTTTGTTATTAATTTTAAAATTTTGATTCAATTCTGATTATTTTTATAATATGTACAATATTTTTGATTGAAATTATAATTTTGACTTATGATGTTCATTCTGATTTTGAATTGAAAAGCAATTTTTAATTTTCATGAAAAAAAAAAAATATCCTCATTAATATTTAAAAATAAAAATTTTCTTGAATATATTTATACTAAAATTGCGCGATTAAATTATAGATTTTGTTTATATTCAAGTCGGGTAGGGTTTAGTTTGGGGTGTGTAATGGGAATCAATATTAGGTTTAGTTTATGTGTTAGGTTAGATTAAGTTGTTTGAAACGTTTTCCATGTATATTCCCTTGAAACCGCAATATTATTCCCAAGGCTAGGAACAGTGTCTTGTCCACTCTATGTCCGGATTTAGGTCTTAATCTTTAAGAATTTTAAAATTTTGCCTTATAATATGAAATATGGGGACCTCAGTTCAAATCCAAATTTTACATTTTGAAAAGAAAATTTTTTTTTGTATGCAATAATTTTTTTTTTTTTAATGAAATTTAATGAAATTTGGGTTTGCTATTTAAAGTTTCGGTTGTATTGTAGTGAATGAGTTCGAACACAAATTTTGCCTACATTGTATTTAAACATAAAAAATAAGAAAATAGGTGAAATATTTTTATTAAATCAAAATTATACTATTAACAGAAAAAAGCAAAAAATTAGTGTTTTGCCCTCTCTCTAGGGGCCCAGAAAAGCAAGAAAATTACAGTACAAAGTTGTACTGTAATTTTCATCTTTAGTATAAATTAAATAAACAAAATTAAATGAAAAAATCATTACAATTTTTAATGATCATATGATTTTAAAGTTTTTAAAATATAAATTTGTCAGAAATACCCTACATATTATGCATTTACGCTTATTAATGTAAAGTTTTAAGGTTTCATTGAGAAATTTTATAAAACTAGTTTGTTTTTACATTTTGCAACATTATGAAGTTTGGAATTTATTTGAGACAATGAAATGATGAATGAATATTTTTTCAAAATTATCAATTTTATTGTTGATATTTGAATATTTTCATCGTTTGTTCCAATTATATTTAGGTAAACGGCAATAATTCGGTCCCATGCATATCATTTTCTTCTAAAAAAAATTTACATTAAGTTACAAATCAAAATTAAATAGGTTTTTAAATTATTTTTTTACAATTAAGTTGATTTTCGAGTCCACAGCGCTTCCGATATAATTTTGAATTTATTATTTAGTTTTTTGTGGAGCATGAATAGTTCAATTTTTTCAGAGAATGTTGTAATTTCACCTAAAATTTAAGAAAAAATATATTTTTTTATTATTGTGGTTCTATGGTTTTTCTTCAGAGTTAGAAAAATGATTAAAAACATTTAAGACCGCTTTAGGTACATTCACTTAATACTCATTTTCTTGTTAGAGAAACTAAGTAACTAGCAACTGTATAGAAACTATATAGAGAGAAACTAAGTATGTTAGCAAATTATTAGAAAATGCAATTTTAAAATATATACAATAATAAAGTTGGGCCCAAACCAATGGTTTTTATTGTAGCACTTTTCTCTTCAACAAGTGAAAATAATGCTTTTAAATACAGTCTATGTACACCTCCCACACTATTAAAAATTATTTTCATTCATAAACGAAACGATTGCACATTATATTTAGGATGAGCGATTTATGCAGTCTTTGAAATAAAGCAAAAATTAATATAAAGAGGGGTTAACATAATGCTCAATTTTAATGGTTAATTGCATGAGCTAAGAAAAATAAAGATACTTTTTAGTGTCATGGAATTTACCGTTGGTTTTTTTGCGTTTATAGAAATTTAAAAAAGCTTGTTTTTTTTTTAAAATATAAGGCGTCAAAAATTCAAATTTTACAAATTTCAAGATGCGATAAGTTGAGAAGGGGTGGGAGACGGGAAAAAAATGTTCTTTTAACGAAATAAAATATGTGATGAATATCTAAGAGCTGCTAAAATTTCAGACTCCTGTAAGGTACGATGTAGAAGAAAAATGGTATCAAAAATTTGCATGTTCGTATAAAATTTCAGCTTTCTATCTTCAAAGGTGTAGAAGTTCTGTAAACATGTCCATAATAATTTGTTGATTCGTGTCTATAATAGGATAATATTCTTTTCCATAATATTCTTCTCCATAAGTTTATATTATAGCTTGTTTACGGAATGAATTAGGTACACTAAAAAGATCAAAATAGAAACAAACTGAATAAAAAAATTAAAAAATTTTATCTAAAAATTTGTTTAAAACCGATCGAAATCAATGATGTAATAAAGGAAAATCAAAGTAAGATGTGTTTTTAGTAAGAGGTGTGAAAAATTGGTCGAAAAATACAGCTGTTTACCTTATACAATAAACTTAGAAGCAGTTTTTTCTAGTCCAGATTCTTAGATTTGTTTAATTTGAGTTGTTCCAACATTTTTTTCTACAAAAAATACATATTTCAAACTCCTTATACAATACATGTCTTCTTTTTGGTATTAAAAATGTTTTGAAAATTGATTCCCGATGCAAATCTCTTAATATTGTTGTTATTGTTGAAAAAAGTTCAGTAAAAACATTCCG
The DNA here is from genome assembly GCF_029603195.1 of Condylostylus longicornis. Taxonomy (NCBI): domain Eukaryota; kingdom Metazoa; phylum Arthropoda; class Insecta; order Diptera; family Dolichopodidae; genus Condylostylus; species Condylostylus longicornis. The sequence goes on from NW_026578035.1 coordinate 276,141, forward strand.
AAAATTTTCATTCTTCTAGTTGTTATTTGCAGCTTTATGGTAAGAACTTATTCCATTAATTTTTTCTTAAATTCCTTCACATTAATTAGTGTAATTTTAGCTATTTTGTTATTAATTTTAAAATTTTGATTCAATTCTGATTATTTTTATAATATGTACAATATTTTTGATTGAAATTATAATTTTTGACTTATGATGTTCATTCTGATTTTGAATTGAAAAGCAATTTTTAATTTTCATGAAAAAAAAAAATATCCTCATTAATATTTAAAAATAAAAATTTTCTTGAATATATTTATACTAAAATTGCGCGATTAAATTATAGATTTTGTTTATATTCAAGTCGGGTAGGGTTTAGTTTGGGGTGTGTAATGGGAATCAATATTAGGTTTAGTTTATGTGTTAGGTTAGATTAAGTTGTTGAAACGTTTTCCATGTATATTCCCTTGAAACCGCAATATTATTCCCAAGGCTAGGAACAGTGTCTTGTCCACTCTATGTCCGGATTTAGGTCTTAATCTTTAAGAATTTTAAAATTTTGCCTTTATAATATGAAATATGGGGACCTCAGTTCAGAATCCAAATTTTACATTTTGAAAAAAAAATTTTTTTTTTTGTATGCAATAATTTTTTTTTTTTTAATGAAATTTAATGAAATTTGGGTTTGCTATTTAAAGTTTCGGTTGTATTGTAGTGAATGAGGTTCGAACACAAATTTTGCCTACATTGTATTTAAACATAAAAATAAGAAAATAGGTGAAATATTTTTATTAAATCAAAATTATACTATTAACAGAAAAAAGCAAAAATTAGTGTTTTGCCTCTCTCTAGGGGCCCAGGAAAAGCAAGAAATTACAGTACAAAGTTGTACTGTAATTTTCATCTTTAGTATAAATTAAATAAACAAAATTAAATGAAAAAATCATTACAATTTTAATGATCATAATGATTTTAAAGTTTTTAAAATATAAATTTGTCAGAAATACCCTACATATTATGCATTTACGCTTATTAATGCTAAAGTTTTAAGGTTTCATTGAGAAATTTTATAAAACTAGTTTGTTTTTACATTTTGCAACATTATGAAGTTTGGAATTTATTTGAGACAATGAAATGATGAATGAATATTTTTCAAAATTATCAATTTTATTGTTGATATTTGAATATTTTCATCGTTTGTTCCAATTATATTTAGGTGTAAACGGCAATAATTCGGTCCCATGCATATCATTTTCTTCTAAAAAAATTTACATTAAGTTACAAATCAAAAATTAAATAGGTTTTTTTAAATTATTTTTTTTACAATTAAGTTGATTTTCGAGTCCACAGCGCTTCCGATATAATTTTGAATTTATTATTTAGTTTTTTGTGGAGCATGAATAGTTCAATTTTTTCAGAGAATGTTGTAATTTCACCTAAAATTTAAGAAAAAATATATTTTTTATTATTGTGGTTCTATGGTTTTTCTTCAGAGTTAGAAAAATGATTAAAAAACATTTAAGACCGCTTTAGGTACATTCACTTAATACTCATTTTCTTGTTAGAGAAACTAAGTAACTAGCAACTATATAGAAACTATATAGAGAGAAACTAAGTATGTTAGCAAATTATTAGAAAATGCAATTTTAAAATATATACAATAATAAAGTTGGGCCAAACCAATAGGTTTTTATTGTAGCACTTTTCTCTTCAACAAGTGAAAATAATGCTTTTAAATACAGTCTATGTACACCTCCCACACTATTAAAAATATTTTCATTCATAAACGAAACGATTGCATATTATATTTAGGATGAGCGATTTATGCAGTCTTTGAAATAAAGCAAAAATTAATATAAAGAGGGGTTAACATAATGCTCAATTTTAATGGTTAATTTGCATGAGCTAAGAAAAATAAAGATACTTTTTAGTGTCATGGAATTTACCGTTGGTTTTTTGCGTTTATAGAAATTTAAAAAAGCTTGTGGTTTTTTAAAATATAAGGCGTCAAAAATTCAAATTTTAACAAATTTCAAGATGCGATAAGTTGAGAAGGGGTGGAGACGGGAAAAAAATGTTCTTTTAACGAAATAAAATATTTATGAATATCTAAGAGCTGCTAAAATTTCAGGACTCCTGTAAGGTACGATGTAGAAGAAAAATGGTATCAAAAATTTGCATGTTCGTATAAAATTTCAGCTTTCTATCTTCAAAGGTGTAGAAGTTCTGTAAACATGTCCCATAATAATTTGTTGATTCGTGTCTATAATAGGATAATATTCTTTTCCATAATATTCTTCTCCATAAGTTTATATTATAGCTTGTTTACGGAATGAATTAGGTACACTAAAAAGATCAAAATAGAAACAAACTGAATAAAAAAATTAAAAATTTTTATCT